>NC_079228.1:30360738-30385738 GCF_029633865.1 Lampris incognitus | reverse complement strand
TGAGTGAATGTGCATAAATCTAACCAGGGGCCGGTTGTATTAAACACAACAGTTACAGTGCTAAGCCGTCCTCTGTTGGCTTTGCTACGAGGGCCTCTCGCTGTGTGTTAGCTATTGAGGAATCTCTTATCACAGTGTGACCATGAGAAATCCACTCATGCAATGTGAGTGTGTGTGTGTGTGTGTGTGTGTGTCTGTGTGTGTGTCTGTGTTTGAGTGTGTTTCTGCAGTGTTGCATGTATCAACTAACCACATTTTTGTCTTGGTAGACATTGTGCTGTTAACTCTGTGTGTGTGTGTGTGTGTGTGTGTGTGTGTGTGTGTGTGTGTGCGTGCGTGCGTGCGTGCGTGCGTGTTAACTGCGTGGTGTGCACACAACAGTGTATGCAAGAAAGCAGTGTGCCGAGACTGAGGCATCTGACAGTGATGTCACTGGATCCTCCCTGACCTTTGCCCCCGAGCGATAGCCACACCAGTCCGCTACACGGCCACTTACTCTGTTCACGCACCCCTCTCTATTTTGTGTCTTTTGGGATGTGTGATTGTGCAGTGTCCTTGCTTTCATTGTTGTGTTTGTCGTTCGGCCCAGTGCGGCCGGACTAAATTCATATTTACCTTTTTTCTCCCTGACGCCTGTGTTTGTACAACTTGCTGTTGTTTTGTTCTTCCTGTTCTTCTCCAGGCCCACTGGTTTGGTTGCGATGTGATTTGATTTGGATAATGGAGTGCTGACAATAGGGTTGCCACGATAGATCCAGCCTTTCAGTCTTCATATGCTCTATATTAAATATTCCCCCCTCCACATCTCCTCTCTCCCGGTCCGGGTCGCAAACCTGACTTGCTGAAGTTCTCTGTCACCGCCTCATTGATTGTATCTGGCCGCCATTTTTTCCCTCCATAGCCTTAAAACGTGCACGCTCTCTCTCTCTCACACACACATCCTTCAGTGCCCCCGAAAGAAATTGTGAAACTTGATCTAGATGGGGCAGCTGTCAGTTGAGTGGCGCACGGCGAATACAAAGCGATTTCGTCCGTTCGATTTCATTCGAAATGAAACTCGTTTCAGTTTTTATTAGATTTCACTCTCGTCTTAAAAAAAAGGGGAAGGGAGGGCAGCCGGGGCAAATCAGTTTTACATGGGGCAGAACATCAAAGGCGCCAAATCAAACAAGACATTCAGCAACTCACGTTGTCTCTTTTCCCCCCGCAGCCACAAAAGTTGGCGTTTCTCCCTGAACCATTAGTGTAACTTTCAGCGGCTCCCACCGCTGCAGCGGTCCAACACAGATTCCAGACCTTATAGAGCCTCGGGGTGGGATATGACTATGTCATGGAGGCTAGAATGTGCTCATTGTTCTTGATCGCTTATTTAATAGAAACATCCCTTTGGTTAGAGAGCCAAGCCCCGGGCCCATCAGCGCTCCGCTCCCCCCGCCCCTCGGCCTCTTTGTCCAACACAGAGGGGGAAATGGCCAGCAGTGTTCTTTTTGAAAACTGTCCAGCTGTCAAAGTGGCAGTGACATTTTCACAATGCTTCCCCGGGTTCATCTCCTCTATCCACACTCGCGCACGCACACATACACACACACACACATACACACATGCCCTCACTGCTGCCCCCTCCCCCAAAAACCCTAACCCAGACCCCCCCCCCACACCAGCAAGCACGAGGTGGCACCAAAGCCAAGTCCACATGTGACCTATGGACAAAAACTGACTCACTCACCTCACTATCTCTTCATCTCTCTCTCTTATCAGCTTCGTAAACACCCGCCATCTCCAAACTGACCTAAACGTCCACACGGGCCTCAGTTGCAGGTTCCCCACAGAACTCCCTTTTAAGAGATGATGACATCATAACCTCTCCTCACCTCCCCCTCAAAACATAATCAACATGAAGTGCGATTGCGCAACAAGATGTGGGTGAACCCCCTTTGTCCCAGAGGTTAAACAAACAGCCCCCCCCACAACTGGGGCTTTCAAAGACTTTCTCTCACCTTCCCGTCCTTCTTTTCACAGTGATATCTCTATTTTGGCAACCCTATAATGTTCTAATCCCTACTAGTACTAGCAGGCATTTCCTTGCTGTTCTTGACGGGTGGATGGACTGGGGCCGGGAGGCGGGTGGGCGCTTGGCCGCAGTGTGGTTGAGTTGGGGCTCCTGCTCTCAAACTGGCGGTGGGTGGGTGGGTAGGTGGGGTTTGATGACACAGGCCGGCGCCGGCTCAGGAATCTAACCCATCATGTGTGTATTTTTCTCCTATAGGATCCCGGCCCACTATGTGTACCCTCAGGCCTTCATGCAGCCCAGTGTGGTCATCCCACACGTGCAGCCCACGGCGGCAGCCTCCGCCACTGCCTCCTCCCCCTACATCGACTATACCGGAGCGGCCTACGCGCAGTACTCCGCCGCCGCGGCTAGTGCCGCCGCAGCCGCCGCATACGAGCAGTACCCTTATGCCGCCTCGCCTGCCGCCGCGGGGTACGTGGCCACTGCGGGTTACGGCTATGCGGTCCAGCAGCCACTAGCCACTGCCGCCCCAGGCTCGGCCGCAGCTGCCGCGGCGGCCTTTGGCCAGTACCAACCTCAGCAGCTGCAAGCGGATCGCATGCAATAGCAGTCACTGCAGCCATTGGACAAGCAGGAAGGGGAGGCCCACCCACGGCCACAGCTGATTGGTCAGATGAATGAGCAGCGGAGGAAGAGGAAGAGGGATTGGCCTTGAGGGTGGACGTGTCAGTGACTCAGAAGGAGGAAGAGTTGCTCTAAAAAGGGTGATGCTGAGGGTGATGATGATGGTGATGATGATGATGGTGGTAGTGGTGATAATGGTGAGGTGGGAACTTCATTAAGTAGCTTTCCAACTTGCTGTGCTTCAACCAAAAAAAAAAAAAAAAAGATAAAACGAAAAATCTTGCAGAACAAAGCAAGGAAGATGATTTATTATCATTATTATTATTATTATTGTTGTTGTTATTACTATTATTATTATCATTTCTATTATCATTGTAGTAGAGTACTTATTTCTAGAGAAGAAATGCAGGAACTAATCCCTGTGGTTGGTATAGGTGTTAACCAGGCTTTGTTAAGTCCAGTTGCTGTCATTAACGTTAGCTTATGTTAGGAAACTATTCTTTCTCATGGGAGGAAAACCTAGCAGTGTTTCAAAAGTGTTTTTGACTCTTTGAGCCCTCATAACAAATATTTATTACCGTTATTACATTTCAAAGGGCTCTCGATGTTCTTTTTTTTGTCTTTTCAAGTGCATTTTTTGAAGTTAATATTTTCAGATGATCAGGGAAATGCAACTGTTTCCAATGCGTTAGCTACTATCATGCGACCTCTGCGCTAGCAAGTAGAGTTTTGGAAGAGAAGAGTTGAAGAGCCGTACAACTTGTCGCGTCAGACATTTTTTTTTCCTCAAAGAACTACCTTTTTATCTTCTTGATGCTGAATGTCCCTTTTTTTTTCTTTTTTTTTTTTACTGTGTCTCAACCTCTTGACCTATGCAAAGCTAACAAAATAGCCAGGAGACAAAAAACAAACACTGCAGGAACAAAAAAACAACAAAAAAACAAAAAAAAAAACATAAACAAAAAAAAAAAACCTGATTGTCATCAACTCTGACACTTGGACTAAGGGGGCACGGTGAACACCATAAAGGCACAGCAACAAAGGGAGGGGTGAAAAATGGCTTCAAACAATGGCGGCGGGGCGGAGGAGGAGGAGGAGGAGGGGGGTGCACAAAATGTACTACTCTTCACAGGTACAACGACAACGTGTGCAGGGACACGCACTCAGGCATGTGGACCGGCGCACAGAGCGGTGAAAGACAAAAGGCCACCGTTGTGTTTCACCATGGAGTCTGACTGAAAGAAAGGAAGGAAGGAAGAGAAAGAGAGAGACAGAGAGAGGACAGAGAGACATAGAAAGACAGACAGAGGGAGAGACCAGCTGTTGATTAGAGGAGGGGTTTTTCGGGGGGGGGGCTCAGATCCAGCACCACACAGACGGTTCATTCTGGAAAGAACGCATCACTTGTGCTCATTTGTTGAGCTGTCACATTTTAATCCTCGGACCCATTTGGGAACCAACGTTACCCCCCCCCCCTCTCTCTCTCTCTCTCTCTCTCTCTCTCTCTCTCTCTCTCTCCCTCTCCAGTACCCCCCAACACACACGCGTACGCACACACACACACACACACACACACAAGCCCTCCCCCCCATGTTAGCCCCAGCCATTCAACCCTGCCCCTGTCAGCACTTTCACCTATGTGTTGTAGCTGTGGCAAGGCTGGTATCAGGTACACACTCACACACACACACACACAAACACACATCTCTCTCACAAACACACACATGTCCCTCTCTCTCTCTCTCTCTCTCTCTCTCTCTCACACACACACACACACACACACACACACAGCCCCCCCTTCTCTCCACCAATAACTGGCCTGCCTCATATTGACAGAGAGAATGGGATGTTATGTGGGTTCTCCTCCATGTGCCTTACCTTTCTATTGCTATTTAAGAGACAAAAAACCTTTTCAAAAAAAAAAGAAGAGAGAAATGTACTATTTAAAAGTAGGTTATTTATTTTGAGAGTTGACTATGTTGACGCTCCAAGGGTAGACACTTAGCGGTGGTACTGTATTAATAATATTATTATCATGTACTCATCTCAAGGCATATATAAGTTATTGAGTAGTTTTAGTTGTAATATCATTATTATTATCATTATCATTATTATTATTATTAACATACTCAACCAAAAATGTTGACGTAGAAGTTATTTAAGATACAATTCTGTTATGTGCACTGTATTATATATTTGCCTTTTTGGATCTTTAGAACATGACATTGACTATCGGCACGCTCGGTGCCTTTTGTACGGACAAACCTTATTTAAATGCAGGCCAACTCGCCGTGCAGATTGTACTCTGCCTCGTTTATGTTTAGAGCTGTTGGAAAAGACGAGAGAGGAAAAAAGAAACTAGACAAAAAACAAGCAAAAAAAAAAAAAAAAAAAAAGAAAAATAAAAAAAAAATGCTGCTTTCTCCATTAGAATGTAAAGTCGTCGTCTGGGTTCCGGTAGCTGTGCCTCTTTTGCTTTTAATATTCATCAGATGGGCTATTTTACACTGTTGGGAACTTTTATACTTGAACTATTTCTTACAAGGGAAAATATGAAAAATAAATGAAAAAAAAAACTTTTTAAGGAAGCTTTTCATTGTCACTGGATGAAGGCATGTCAAGTGTTACTATTTAAATGCAAAGGTCCTGTTGGTATTAAAAATTACATTTCAGAATTTCAACACTATTTACTCTAAACTGAAATAAATGGTTCTATATTTAAATAGCTTGGGTTGCATTTCTTTTTCGCAGTGTTGCTGCTGTCCGAACTGTGGCCTGTCGGGAAATGGAGTTGTGTTAGTGTTTGATAACAGCATGTAGGCGTCGGGGTAGCGTAGCGGTCTATTCCGTTGCCTACCAACACTGGGATCGCCGGTTCGAATCCCGGTGTTACCTCCGGCTTGGTCGGACGTCCCTACAGATGCGGGTGGGAAGCCGGGTGTGGGTATGTGCCCTGGTCGCTGCACTAGCGCCTCCTCTGGTCGGTCGGTCGGGGCGGCCGTTTTGGGGGGAGGGGGGGAACGAGAGGGAATAGCTTGATCCTCCCACGCGCTATGTCCCCCCCACGCGCTATATCCCCCTGGCGAAACTCTTCACTGTCAGGTGAAAAGAAGCGGCTAGTATGGCGCCATCTTGCGATCTATATTATGAGCGCGCACACAGAATATAAACGGGGACAGAAATCGAGCGCTCGCTCGAGTTCTCATCTGCCATCTAGACGTAGAGATGGCAAAATGACGCCATACTGGAGACTCCACAAGTGTCGGAGGAGGCATGTGGTAGTATGCAGCCCTCCCCGGATCGGCAGAGGTGTTGGAGCAGCGACCAGGACGGCTCGGAACAATTGAGGACAAAAAAAAGGGGGGGTGGGGAGGAGATAACAGTATATAGTTTTATACTCCTGAATACTAACACAGTAGGAGCCCTATTATAAAACCATATCTATAATCAGAGTCACTGTATGTGCACATATGGTTGTCATATATCAGCAATTTGCCCACTGTGCCACCTGGACATAACACAAATTTAGGAGAAGTAATCTGACGAGATGCATTGTGCTTTCTACTGTATATTTCATGCTTGTTCCTCCCTCATTGGGTTTCTGTCATTCAATATGTAGTGTACATGGTTAAAGAACACAGCCGATATGTTTCTCTTTAACCTGCCTGCGTGTTTTTGCCTTCAGTTGCCCAACATGTCAGGTGAGGTATGGGCGTATTCATTATGGAGCACTGTCAAACCACTGTCAGCTGTTTTCTTTCTTTCTTTTTATCCATCGTAAACATCCCAAACAAACACCACTACAGTCTGTTCCAGTCAAACCCGGAGCAAGCATGCACAGGATGGAGATACAGAGTCTCTCGAGGCGTGAGCTATCAATGATTCAGCAACTTTCTAATCAATAAATGATGCCAAGCGACCCGGCTGCCATATCGCTCCACGGCTTCACCTCCATTAGCGCAACGCAACAAGTGCTCAGCTCCCAATGACACTCGAGCCTGACTCACATAGACCATGACACGGCATGGGCAGAGGGCCCAGCCGTGAAACCGGACAGGGCCAGGCCAAAAGCATAAGTCAACTGATCTCTCACTTAGCACCCCGGGGGGAGCGAATCAAATTCGGCTTAGGGTCCCAAAAAGGCTTGGCCCTGTAAACAGTAGCCAGCATGGCAACTGACCTCCAGTATGGGCCAATAAAACTAAAGACCTGCGTCTACCCAGAGAATAATGGTAAAGATTTAGAAATACGATCACACATGACAATTTAAGGTGAATGTTGACATATTGACTTGGGAATTCAACACATGATGCAAATCCTCCAGACCTGCATGACATATTGACTTAAATATTAGAAGTTGTCATAAAGGGGAATTATTCCTGGAATCTATATTTACACACAGAATCAGGATTTACAGATTTATTTTATTGGCCAATTATGCATCACACATACAAGTAATTAATCTTCAGCTGTCAGTAACTCTCAATGTACTTTGCATCCATCCATCTATCCATCCATCCATCCATCCATTCATCCATCCATCCATCCATCCATCCATACAGTGCATCCAGAAAGTATTCACACCCCTTCACTTTCCCCACATTTTGTTATGTTACAGCCTTATTCCAAAATGGATTAAATTCCTTTTTTTTCCTCATCAATCTACACACAATACCCCATAATGACGAAGTGAAAAAGGTTTTGTAGAAATTTTTGCAAATGTATTAGAAATAAAACACTGAAATATTGCATGTACATAAGTATTCACACCCTTTGCTCAGTACTTGGTTGAGGCACCCTTGGCAGCGATTACAGCCTCAAGTCTTCTTGGGTATGAAGCTACAAGCTTGGCACACCTTTATTTGGGGTATTTCTCCCATTCTTCTCTTGCAAATCCTCTCGAGCTCTGTAAGGTTAGATGGGGAGCGTGTCTTTCCAGAGATGTTCAATGGGGTTCAAGTCTGGGCTCTGGCTGGGCCACTCAAGGACATTCACAGACTTGTCCCGAAGCCACTCCTTCGTTGTCTTGGCTGTGTGCTTAAGGTCGTTGTCGTGTTGAAAGGTAAACCTTCGCCCCAGTCTGAGGTCCTGAGCGCTCTGGAGCAGGTTTTCATCAAGGATCTCTCTGTACTTTGCTCCATTCATCTTTCCTTCGATCCTGACTAGTCTCCCAGTTCCTGCCGCTGAAGAACATCCCCGCAGCATGATGCTACCACCACCATGCTTCACTGTAGGGATGGTATTAGCAAGGTGATGAGAGGTGCCTGGTTTCCTCCAGATGTGACGTTTGGCATTCAGGCCAAAGAGTTCAATCTTGGTTTCATCAGACCAGAGAATCTTGTTTCTCATGGTCTGAGAGTCCTTTAGGTGCTTTCTGGCAAACTCCAAGTGGGCTGTCATGTGCCTTTTACTGGGCAGAGGCTTCTGTCTGGCCACTCTACCATAAAGGCCTGATTGGTGGAGTGCTGCAGAGATGGTTGTCCTTCTGGAAGGTTCTCCCATCTCCACAGAGGAATGCTGGAGCTCTGTCAGAGCGACCATCTGGTTCTTGGTCACCTCTCTGACCAAGGCCCTTCCCCCCGATTGCTCAGTTTGGCTGGGCGGCCAGCTCTAGGAAGAGTCCTGGTGGATCCAAACTTCTTCCATTTACAAATGATGGAGACCACTGTGCTCTTCGGGACCTTCAAAGCTGTAGAAATTTTTTTGTACCCTTCCCCAGATCTGTGCCTCAAGCCGCTCTGATGGCTGAGCGGAATAAACCGCCGTTCGTGCAGTCCGCTCGTCATGTGGCTGGGAGGTTCGTATCCCAGACTCGCCGTAACCGATCACGGCCAGAGCGTCCATGGGGTAAGGCATTCATTAGGCCACCCTTACCCGAGGGATAGTGGGTGTAGATCGGTGTAGTGTTCGGGGACTCGTCGTTCTCCAGCGACCCCTCTGGCCCACCCAGGCGCCTGCAGCCAAGCAACTGAAAGTATTCTCCCTACGCCTCCTTCGTGGCCTGAAGGTAAAGCAATCCATGCGAGGCTTCAGTGTGTAAAATAGCGAGAGCAGCCGACACGAGTTTGAAGGAAGCTGGTGTTACGACTATCTCCTTCCTGTGGAAACGTGAGCCTGGGGAGTTATTTGACAAGAGTTCCAGCCATATGCCATTGGGTTAATCGGGTGGGATAAGGGGAAAAACTAGAAATAAATTTAAGAAAAAAAAGATCTGTGCCTCGATACAATCCTGTCTCGGAGGTCCACAGACAATTCCTTGCTCATTCATGGCTTGGTTTCTGCTCTGACATGCACTGTCAACAGTTGGACCTTATATAGACAGGTGTGTGCCTTTCCAAATCATGTCCAATCAATTGAATTTACTACAGATGGACTCCAATCAAGACGTAGAAACATCTCAAGGATGATCAGTGGAAACAGGATGAACCTAAGCTCAATTTTGAGTGTCATAGCAAAGGGTGTGAATACTTATGTAATGCAATATTATAGTTTTTTATTTTTAATAAATTTGCAAAAATGTCTACAAAACCTTTTTCACTTTGTCATTATGGGGTATTGTGTGTAGATTGATGAGAAAAAAAGGAATTTAATCCATTTTGGAATAAGGCTGTAACATAAAATGTGGGGAAAGTGAAGGGGTGTGAATACTTTCCGGATGCACTGTACATTCATCCATACATCCATGCATGAATGCATACATACATGTGTACGTATACACACACACACACACACACACACACACACACACACACACACACACATCCATCCATTATCTCAGGGTCGCAGGGATGCTGGAGTCTATCCCAGTGGTCATTGGGTGGCAGGCGGGGAGACACCCTGGACAAGCCGCCAGGCAATCACAGCCCCCCCCCCACACACACACACACATTCACACCTAGCACATTCACACCTAGGTACAATTTAGTACGGCCGATTCACCTGACCTACATGTCATAATATAATGTAATATTCATCCATTATCTGAACCGCTTATCCTGCTCTCAGGGTTGTGGGGATGCTGGAGCCTATTCCAGCAGTCATTGGGCGGCAGGTGAGGAGACACCCTGGACAGGCCGCCAGGCCATCACAGATAATGTTTTATACACACACACACACACACACACACACACATACATGGGTACATATGCATGCATACATGCATACATACATGCATGCATGCATGCATACATACATACATACATACATACATACGTACGTACGTACGTACGTACGTACATACATACGTACATACATACATACATACATACATACATACATACATACATACATACATACATGGGTACATACATGGGTACATACATGGGTACATACATATATACATACATACATAAAGCAAATCAAAGCAGCATTCACAGTGGTGTGAAGTATAAATGAATTATTATATACAAATAGATGCACATTCACATCAACAAGTGCAAAGTGTATGCAGCAGTGCAGTTCTTTGTTCAGTAGAAAATCTTGTGGGAAGGAGGTGGTGGAAGAACTGCTGTCACCATGATTGCTGTAATGTCATTGCCGATCATGATGGTAATGGATGTATGTGTCATAACTCTGTCCATAGCTCCTCTGTTGCTCTCCCCGAGGTTTCTTCCTGTTTTTTCTCCCTGTTAAAGGTTTTTTTTTTAGGGAGTTTTTCCTTATCCGATGAGAGGGTCTAAGGACAGGATGTTGTGTTGCTGTTAAGCCCACTGAGGCAAATTTGTAATTTGTGATATTGGGCTATACAAATAAAATTGATTTGATTTGATTTGATAACTCAATGGGTAAAGCATGACACAGGATTTATCTGGGCTAATGGTTTGTTTTCCCACTGGAGTTTCCCATATACATACCTGAAAGTGCTGCGACCCTGTGTCCACCTTACCACCTATGGTAACAAAAAAAAAGAAAGAAAATAGGATGCTATTTTTAAGTTAGGGTGAAGTCAGATAACAATAAGCACCTCCTGACAACTTTATTGCTCTCAGATCAATATCCTGTCATTCCTAAGAGGCCTTTAAGATTACTGGCCCTGATCTTATTTTCAGATGTTTCATTACCCAGCAACCGTCGACTTGTCTGCAATCACAGCATGCAGCAGCCAAACAGTAACGAGAAGCTGCAAAGATGCCTTTAACCGAGTATTTTCATTCCCCCCAAAAAAACTTCCAATTTACCAGATTACCACAAACTCTTGCAAAAAAATATAAAAGTCGCAATTGTATTGTAAAAAAAACAAACAAAAAAAACTCCATGTTTTAAGAAGCAATTGGAGTGCCCCCCCCCTCCCCCCAGGAATCACCGGCCCCTCTGTTACCACCTCATTCAACATTTCCTGCTGGTCCCAGTGACTCTGTAGTCAGAAGTCCTTTCTTTAGGCCGGTTGTCATGTTGTTCGTCAGGTAAAAAAGCCTGTCCGAAGACACCGGAGACACATCGCGCCGCTGAGTCACCGGCGGCACCGCGTCAGACTCGACGAGACGTTGTTGTCTTAATTTGGAAGATCCGGAAGAGTCGCGCGGCTCCGGACAGACGGACCGAGCGGACAGGCTGCATGGTGGGACGGCAGGCGCAACCGGAGACGAACATATATCTTCACTGATCGGAGGCCTCAATAATCACAACCAACCAGCCTACAGTCGAAGCAGTCGGCCAATATAGGCTACACAGCGGACCTGCAGCGATAAGAAGAAGAAGAAGAAGAAGAAGAAGAGAAGAAGAAGAAAGGTAAATCTGTCGATTTGATTCGTGGGGCGTTATGCGTGCGGATTTTCATCGTACAGGGACAGATAAGGAGGGATGGGGTGTGTGTGTGTGTGTGTGTGTGTGTGTGTGTGTATTGGGGTGGGGGTGGAGGGGGGGGGTTCAGCGTGGTGTTTGTGGACGTGTGGCGGAGCAGCAGAGGCGCGCACGGTTTCTCCTGTTTGTTATGGTAAAAGAAAAGGAGCCAAACAGCGTCCGTCCATCAGCTCCGCCGCGACGACCCAGACGTCAGATCACCGCGGGGTCAAAAACCCGCAGTCATTTGTTCCCCGGTTGAAATTGATTGCTAGATTTTTATGATCCTGGCGTTGAGCCAGTCGCATGGCAGGCTCCGCTCGCAGTGATCCACAGGTTTAATGCAGGGCACTGTGGACAACTTTGGCACCAAGTCATGTATGTCAACGATGATTTCTCATTTTATTTTGTTTATATCTTTATTTTTGTAATGGTGCGTCTGTGGTTGCAATTTCTGCAAGGGCCCAGCCGATGAGATCATCCAGTCTAGAACTGAACAATGTTCAACTTTATCAGAATCAGAATCAGAATCAGAATATTTATTCCCGAGGGGCAAATTGAGTTCTATTACAGACTCTCGCGCTCTAGTAACTAAAAACTAACAAGATACAAGATAAGAAAATAGAAACAGAAACAAACAGAAATAAAAGATAAATAAAAAATAGAAATAAGAACAAAATATGTCAACAAGCATGGTGCATAACACCCTATCTATACTGCACTACCACAGCACACAACAAGCAGCACAGTCTGAGTCTGAGTTACATTTATTTGCGTTTTACCTGATATCGATTAATCGATGTAAGCTATCCTCAAATCATGCAATACTTCATCTTGGCATCACCCATCTGTCTCAAAACACGCCAAGTTATCACGTAAAGTCATGTGGGTTTTCTTTTTATACATGTAGGCTTGTATACACTCTATTTCTCTGTATATAGTATCTTCCGAGGTGAAATGTACAGGCAATGGCCACGAATTTCTCCAAGTCGGACAATTATCTATCTATCTATCTATCTATCTATCTATCTATCTATCTATCTATCTATCTATCTATCTATCTATCTATCTATATGTGTGTCTGTCTTTCTATTTGTTTGTTTGTTTTGAGCCAGGCCATTATTGATGATGTGTGCTTTTCTGTATGTGTTTGCACCAAAACCTCCTGAATCCGCATGCTGTTCCAGGACGCCTCCCCTGTGGAGGCCTTTCAGACAGCGTGGAGCACTCAGACCGAGAATAGACCTTACAGTCAAGCCCATATAGCACCACCAGATTCGACCAATGGCCCAATATAGCCCCCCAAGATCAGATACCAGGCGACGGGGTTCAGGAGACATGGGTCAGCAGCATGCCACCAATAATACCCTTCCTCTGTGATAATACGTATTTGCTTTCCCAGCTGTTGCTTTGGTATTGGGGTCTGGATGTGTCTGACTCTGTTGCCCACCTGTCTGGAACAAGCATTATGTGGACTCGGCCGTGATGACTGTGTTCATATTGTACCATCACACCTTATGTATTACAGTGTTACGGGGCGGAAAATGACATTGAGGTACATTGAGTGTTGAACCGTTTTGGGAAATTTAAGTGCACGGATTACAATAGCAAGATCGCAGCTTTTGTCGTCCTTCATCACTGCCGTGTCTTTGCATCATGTTCAACATGTCTTTCTAAAGCAACCAGCAGGCTTCGAGGTTCAAGTCCCACCCTGACGGCTTCTCATTTAATCTCTCATTACGGCTATATGAAAAACTAAGGAGGCAAATATCACCAGCCATGCCTTTGTGTTACCATGGAGCATTTGGCCCGATTGCAATCATAGGGAGATGCCAGTTATTGCACATCAGTCCAGATTCTGGCTGTTTCTGTCACATGGCGTTAAAACCAAGACTGAGTAAGTCATTAAGAAAGGTCTTTATGCATGCTCAATAATCCAGGTTAGAAAATCACAGAAAGGAAGTGATTAAAATGATGTTTGACGGGCTTGTGAAAATACGGTAGTTGATTCTGCAATATGAAATTATATGATGTATGGAGCATCTTATATTGATGTATTGCATAGAGTGCTTATGGTGCAATAAGGCAGATTGTAGATCGTGTTGAACATTATCTGCAGTGTGGTCAGATGTTAAAGGGATAGGTCACCCCAAAATCAAAACTACATGTTTTCAGGCATTCGGGTGGCATGGTGGTCTATTCTGTTGCCTACAAACATGGGGATCGCTGGTTCAAATCCTCGTGTTACCTCCGGCTTGGTCGGGCGTCCGTACAGACACAATTGGCCGTGTCTGTGGGTGGGAAGCCGGATGTGGGTATGTGTCCTGGTCACTGCCCTAGTGCCTGCTCTGGTTGGTCTGGGCGCCTGTTCAGGGGGGATGGGGAACTGGGGGGAATAGCATGATCCTCCCATGTGCTACATCCCCCTGGCGAAACTCCTCACTGTCGGGGGAAAAGAAGCGGCTGGCGACTCCACATGTATCAGAGGAGGCATGTGGTAGTCTGCAGTCCTCCCCGGGTCAGCAGAGGGGGTCGAGCAGAAACCAGGATGGCTCGGAAGAGTGGGGTAATGGCCGGATACAGTTGGGGAGAAAAAGGGGGAAGAAATCCAAAAAAAAAAAAAACTACATGTTTTCCTCCCACAGTCCAAAGACATGTAGGTCAGGTGAATCGGCCGTACTAAATTCCTCCTAGGTATGAATGTGTGTGTGTGTGCGTGTGTGTGTGTGTGTGTGTGTGTGTGTGTGCCCTGTGTGTTGGCCTGGTGGCCTGTCCAGTGTGTCTCCCTGCCTGCCGCCCAATGACTGCTGGGATAGGCTCCTGCATCCCCGCGACCCTGAGAGCAGGATAAGCGGTTCGGATAATGGATGGATGGATGGATGTTTTCCTCATCTGCAGTGCTATTTATCCATCTAGATCATTTTGGTGTGAGTTGCCAAGTTTTGGAGATACACCTTGTTGTGAGCAGTTTCGTGTAGGAACTATTTTCTTAGACCGAACTACACTTACATGAAACTGCTCACAACAAGGTCTGTGGATTTTCTTGAGTAACCGGGTCATGACTTCTGGAAAGAGACCTTGCTGATGAGTTTTTCAAATGTATTTTTTTGGTGCTTTGAGCAACTCAAGCTGAATGCCATCCAGTTTCATTGTATTCGAGAGAAGGCAGACATCTCTACGACTGATATCTCCAAAACTCGGCAACGCACACCAAAACGATCTAGATGGATAAATACCAGTACAGGTAAGAGGAAAAACATGTAGTTTTGATGTTGGGGTGGACTTTCCCCTTCAATATAGCAATGCCTCTATTGAAGATCCTGCAGAGATTGGTTTGGCAGGGACTTTGCAAGAGATCCACTTCAAATAACATCGTTCTTTGCTATGAGGCCAAGTCTTGCTAGACGCTGCAAGAAAAGTTTGATGTGGGCCTTCATATTTTATCCTCATCTGATCTGAAACTGAATTTTCTTATAACCTGACCTAAACTTGGTGATTAAAGACATGTCTAAGCCCCAAATCAACAACTAAAACTTTAAAGAATGAAAACATTTAGCCAATTTGTAAATGAAGAGTGGCCGAGAGAAGTGGTTTTGAAAAGTACCTTCCCTAACTTGGCTCGAGTTTGAAACATGAAATGTTCAGCGAAAATCCAACTGAAGCCAGGCAGACTGGAGTCACGTTGTTCTTAAGGTAAACTCGACCTCCAGGGTCTAGCATTTCAGAGATCATGGTTCAAATCCAGCAGACGCTCTTCCTGCACCTAGCTGCCCGGGTTTCTAGGTTTAACAGCCCCAGAGCAAGCCTCGCTGTGACCTGGAAAACAGAAATAGCCCCTGAGGCCTACGATAGGCATCTGGCACTGGTGGGAGAATTCCCGAGAGAGATATGAAGATGACGTTCGTCATGTCCACGCTCGCCGTTCACATTATTAACCAAGACAGTTTAGAAACAACATCCAATGATGATATTTTATTGTAGATCGGGCTGTAAGCGGCCTAGAGTGCACACCATCCGTCTGTGTGTTGGACACCGGGTGTCAGGTTGGAAAGTGTGTGTTAAGTCGCAGTAGTTTGTAAGCGGAGTCATTGCATAAACATGCAGCGGGTGGCTGGGTTGAGTTCCAGGCTGTTGAGCCACCAACAGAGGACAGAAGGGCCTGCATTGCATTTGAGTTAAGGCACATGGCCGGCCATTGTTCCCCTGAAGCATCTCTGGTCTGTCCAAGTGGGGGTCAGTTATTTAATTCTGAATATGGGAGTTTGTTGGGTCATGAATTTGGCTCTTCACAAACTAACAAGGGGCTTTTAAGAAGCAAGGTCCATGAGAGAAGGAAAGACTCCAGCAACTCTTACAGTTGTATTGAGGGGAAAAAAAGGTTTTATTTTAGCACTTCAGAAAGTTTGTGTGTATGGAAGTTTGTTTACATTGTTTATATATGGTATTGTATGGAAGTTTGTTTGCCTCTCAACACTGAAATGACTTTGCCTGATACCCTTTGGCCTCTGCACAGCATTCTTGAGTAGAAGTTGAGCCTCATGTGTGTGTACTCATATCTATATCTATATCTATATATATATACATATATATATATACATATATATATACAAGTAGCTATATATACATACATACATATGTATGCGTGTGTGTGTGTATATATATATATATATATATATATATATATATATATATATATAGCACACACTATATACACACATTGTATGTGCACATGCATCAGTGTGAATAGAGCACATTCCTCTGAGTGTGTGTGTGTGTGTGTGTGTGTGTGTGTGTGTGTGTGTGTGTGTGTGTGTGTGTTGCGCTCATTTGGGTGAGTATCCACTCTGGGTGTTTGTGCCAACAATGTAGAAATGTAATCAGGGGAATGACCCAGACCAGTGAAGTCTTCCAACGATAACGCCCATATCATTTTAATTTTATTTACATAAGTTTTACAGAAAGGAAACAAAAGTTACTCACACATGAAAACATGTACAAATATGGTCTGACATCAGACAGCTTCAGGTTCGATGTTCCGGGTAGAGAAAGAAAGCTGGCAGCTTGAAGATGAAGTCTCTGGAGTCTTTTCTAGAAGTCGTTTTTTCCCGCTGACCATCACCGCACAGGTTTGTCATTGGCTTCAGCTTCTTGTTTTTGGACTTCATCTTTCCCCTCAGTCTTTGTCTCTCAGTAATCCAGTTGTGCGATATCTTGCTATGTTTAGAAGCATGGATGGACCTGTGGCTGAAGGCCAGGTGCCCAAAACAAGGAATGGCCTCATGACAACAGAACCCCACTAAATACTGTTTATTCTTCCATCTGCTTTGGGTTTGGGCTTGTTTTCCTAAACCGAACAACACCAGGGGTGTCATGGAGGGATGGCAGGATGGTTTAGTGGTCGGAGAGATGACATTCAGTTGATATTCAAACCGTGTGTGAGCTTCCAAAGTGTCCTTGGATGAGGCGCTGAATCTCAGCCAGTTTAAGAGTCGCTGTTCTGAACCCGCCCCTATGCTTTGACTTCTCTCTAGTTAATACATCCCACTGGGATTACTGAAGTACTTTGTAGCATCACAGGGATCTGCGAACCTAGCCCACAGCACGAAGATGACGTACTGTATGTTCTACGACAGGGTGTTGAAATGCAAGGAGTTGGATAATTTTACGAGATATATGCAGCTTTCAACTTTAAAAATGGAATTTGATGGGGGTCCAGGTGGCGTAGCGTAGCGGTCTATTCCGTTGTCTACCAACACGGGGATCGCCGGTTCAAATCCCCGGGTTACCTCCAGCTTGGTCGGGCGTCCCTACAGACACGATTGGCTGTGTCTGCGGGTGGGAAGCCAGATGTGGGTATGTGTCCCGGTCGCTTCACTAGCGCCTCCTCTGGTTGGTCGGGGTGCTTGTTCGGGGGGGAGGGGGAACTGGGGGGAATAGCGTGATCCTCCCACGTGCTACGTCCCCCTGATGAAACTCCTCACTGTCAGGTGAAAAGAAAGAAGCAGTTGGTAACTCCGCATGTGGTAGCCTGCAGCCCTCCCTGGCTCAGCAGAGGGGGTGGAGCAGCGACTGGGACGGCTCGGAAGAGTGGGGTAATTGGCTGGATACAACTGGGGAGGAAAATAGGGGAAAATAAACAAGAAAAGCTGAATTTGCAAAGCTTAAATCCCACTAGCAATGAATAGGGTGAGTGTAGAGGAGGAAATAAGGCAGGTGTCCAAGAATTCATTAAATCAGACTAAATTGGACTATTTGTCAGATGCAATTTTTTCTCCAAGAGAAGTCATAAAAAAGGGGACTTTGCTTGATCTTATTTTCTATCGAGCAACAAGACGTTAGCCTAGCATCACTGATGGACCCAATATGCCTTACGTTGCCTTCTTTTCAGTGTGACTATTGCAGATATGTGTTTGCAATGCAGATTCTGAAACGATATATTGTTCAGCCCTGACTGAAAGATAATGCAAGATTGCAAAAACCATCCAGTGATCATCCTTCCATCTCAACGGCTACGGAAGGTTTGTTTTGAGTTTGTCGTTTTTGTTTGACGAGGGTTGTGAAGAAAGACAGAAAGTAAAGGCGGGCTCGATGAAAGGATGCGGTGACCGTACACGCTCTTTTAGCCGAGCCCCTGGGACCTGCCAGGCCGGGAAGTTTTATGAGTTGACGAAAGCATCTGAAGTTAACGACTGTAGAGTGTCATCATGCTGTCATTTTTAGCTGAGCTGTGAGATATGTAGTCTCTCTTTTCCTATCGGGCTGTCCGCCGACTTTTCCCACTTTCGTTTTTCCAGGTTTGTTGCCATGGAAGCGCTTATGGAGCGGCTGGAACGGGCCGTGATTCGTCTGGAGCACGTGTCTGTCAAGATGCAGGTCACCAGTGGCATGGCTAACGGGGACTGTGCCAATGGCATTGACGGAGGTAAGAGACTGTTTTGGAAATGAGTAGGTCAGGTGTGTGGGAAGCAGCATTTTATAAAGTTGACAGAGAAGAGAGGCTAATAAAGCTGTTCTGTTCTCCTGTGAAACAGCAGTTTGACACTTGGTTGATTGGTTGGTTGAAAAATGGTATGAGACTTTGATTGAAATATCTAAATATCTATATAATTTCCTCATGTGTGTGTGTGTGTTTGTGTTTGTGTGTTTAGAGAGAAAGAGATTCTCAGTCTAGCTTTAGGAACAGTAAGGCGTTCATCCTGTCATCTCAGTATGTTCAGTGTATCTCTCTCTCTCTCTCTCTCTCTACTTCAGGTTTGTTACAGAGTGTGGAGGCCTTTGACCAGCTTCTGAGGGGACCAGTATCAGACTACCTGAAGAACAGCCGGGCCATAGGCGGGGATGTGGAGAAACATGTGAGCAGAGTGTGTGTGTGTGTGTGTGTGTGTGTGTGTGTGTGTGTGTGTGTGTGTGTGTGTGTGTGTTTGTGTGTGATGGACATATACAAACATTTCCTGGCTGTTTGTCATAATGAATGTACACTTATCAGCCAAAACATTAAAACCACTTGCCTAATATTGTGTAGGTTTCCCTCGTGCAGGCAAAACAGCTCTGACCCGTTGAGACATGGACTCCACAACACCTCTGAAGGTGTCCTCTGGTATCTGACATCAAGACATTAGCGGCAGATCCTTTAAGTCCTGTAAGTTGCAAGGTGGGGCCTCAATGGATTGGACTTGTTTTTCCAGCACATCCCGCAGATGTTCGATCAGATTGAGATCTGGGGAATTTGGAGGCCAAGGCAACACCTTGAACTCTTTATATCATGTTCCTCACACCATTCCTAGACAATTTTTGCAGTGTGGCAGGGTGCATTATCCTGCTGAAAGAGGCCACTGCCATCAGGGAATACTGTTGCCATGACGGGATGTAGTTGGTCTGCAACAATTGTTTAGGTAGGTGGTACGTGTCAAATTAACATCCACATGAATGCCAGGACCCAAGGTTTCCCAGCAGAACATTGCCCAGAGCATCACATTGCCTCCACCAGCTTGCCTTCTCCCCATAGTGCATCCTGGTGTCATCTCTTCCCCGGGTAAATAATGCACACGCACCTGGCCGCCCACATGATGTAAAAGAAAACATGATTCATCAGGCAAGGCCATCTTCTTCCATTGCTCCATGGTCCAGTTCTGATGCTCACATGCCTAGGCACTGTCGGTGGTGGACAGGGGTTATCATGGGCACTCTGACTGGTCTGCGGCTATGCAGCCCCGGCAAGCTGTGATGCCCTGTGTGTTCTCACACCTGTCTATCACAGCCAGCATTAATTTTTTCAGCAATTTGAGCTACAGTAGCTCTTCTGTGGGATCGGACGGGCTAGCCTTCACTCCCCACACACATCAATGGGCCTTGGGCGCCCATGATCCTGTAGCCGTTTACCAGTTGTCCTTTCTTGGACAACTTTTGGTAGGCACTGACCACTGCATACTGGGAACATCTCACAAGACCTGCCGTTTTGGAGATGCTCTGACCCAGTCATCTAGCCATCACAAATTTGGCCCTTGTCAAAGTTGCTCAGATCCTTACGCTTGCCCATTTTTCCTGCTTCTAACACATCAACTTCAAGAACCGACTGTTCACTTGCTGTCTAATATATCCCACCCCTTGACAGGTGCCATTGTAACGAGATAATCAATGCTATTCACTGACCTGTTTTACTGGTTTTAATGTTTTGGCTGATCGGTGTATAAGGCTTCCCATTCTATACAAATAGTCTTGTGGCAGCAGGTACACATACACATACACATATTTTGAATGTGGCACACACACACACACACACACACACACACACACACACACACACACACACACACACACCAGCTGTCTTACCCGTGATATGATGTGACTTGTGTGATCCCTATTCATACTGTATCATCTCATAAAAGACCTCAGTTTGTTGATAAATACCTTCTCATTATTTCAGAAGGGTTTATTTTACTTTTCCAAAACCACCTTATCTTCCTTAATGTTGATCCTGACGCTAACCCAAGATCAGTCTGAAATATTCTGTATAGGTCTGCTTTAATGGGGAGTTGTGCACGTGGCCTCTCTGCTTATCGACTCTGTGGAAACCCTTCCCAGTGTGGCTAGCTCCCCACTAAAGTTAGCACAGATATATATGATACGGTACGATATGAAGCAAAACTACAGTTTGACAAGATTCGATAAGATCAAACAGGAAACAATACTATAACATACAATATGATGAGAAACTCAATGAGATGAGATGAAACAATACCATATAGAAATTATACATCAGAAATCAATTTGTTTTTTACTCCGTCAACTTTTCTCCCTCAACTCTCATTTGAACTAGACTTGCATAGGTCAAAGTAAAGGTCGATTTATCTATAAAGCGCATTTTATAAATCACTTCCATTTTATTTGTATAGCCCAATATCACACATTACAAATTTGCCTCAAGGGGCTTTACAGCAACACAACATCCTGTCATTAGACCCTCACATCGGATAAGGAACAACTCCCTAAAAAACCCTTTAACAGGGAGGAAAAATGGGAAGAAACCTCAGGGAGAGAGCAACAGAGGAGGGATCTGTCTTTTACACAGTTAACACAATACAACATTGAAAGAGGATAACAGAATTATAATGGCATTATAAACTACATGAAGAATATGATGAGGAGGATGCCAAGCAGTGTCCAGGACCAGAGCCACGTGACCCGCATCACCATGTAAAACATTTTTTTCAAAAAACTAGTCACACATCTTAATGAGAGAAGGATATAACATTGAAACAGGATAACAAAACTATATGGATTTATAAGATATATAAAGAGGAAATGTGATGAGGGGGATGCCAAGCAGCATCCAGGTGGCGACCACCATCATCATGGAGACCTGGGAGGAGGACAGACTGCACGTGCACACAAGGGAGACTCACATCACACCATTCACACACACAGAAGAGAAAGGAGAAGACATCATTCAGGCAGAGAGAAAAGACATGTGAGAGAAGAGAACAGTGTGCAATAGTCAATAATCTATATCCTATAATCTCGTTGACAGAACAGTGCTTGGTAAATTGAGACAGAAACCCACCCGCCATACAGTACAGGTTTTTGAAGCACTTGGCTTAAAGGCAACTAAATGTAGGCTAAGCCAAAAAGATGAGTTTATAAAAGACCAACTGTTAGCTAAAGTGCTGTGCGGTGCTCAAAAAATAACATAAAGGGATGTCCAGGTGGCGTGGCGGTCTATTCCGTTGCCTACCAACATGGGGATCGCCAATTTGAATCCCTGTGTTACCTCCAGCTCGGGCGGGTCGTCCCTACAGACACAATTGCACCTCCTCTGGTCAGTTGGGGCGCCTGTTCGGGGGGGAGGGGGAACTAGGGGGGAATAGCGTGATCCTCCCATGTGCTACGTCCCCCTGGCGAAACGCCTCACCGTCAGGTGAAAAGAAGCCGCTGGCGACTCCACATGTATCAGAGGAGGTATGTGGTAGTCTGCAGCCCTCCCTCGATTGGCAGAGAGGGTGGAACAGCAACTGGGACGGCTCGGAAGAGTGGGGTAATTGGCCAAGTACAATTGGGAGAAAAATGGGGGAAAATCCCCCCTTCCCAAAAAAAAGAAGCCACCAAAAAGATCTGTTGAGTCAGTTTCAGATTCTGAAGCTTGGGAGTTGAGGTACTTTTTTTTAGCAGTGATGTAAATGAGTCTACCAACAAGGCAAATCTAATAATGGGTGGGTGGGGGGGTTGGGGTAATTCCAGAGTCTGAGGGCAGTAAAAACACATACAGACTGGGCTTCTCCCCCTCTTGTTCCCACTGCATATGAAAGGCTCAGCAACGTTAATGAGGGTCTGTGTGAGGTCCATGGAGCTTTTCCGTTAATGTCCTCTCAGAGTTCACATGGGGTAGATGGGACGTGTGTTTGTGCATGTGTGTTTGTGTGTCTATGCGTGAGTGTGTATGATTTAAAAGACAATCCATTTCCTGTCCTCCACAAAAAATCAAGGCCTTGAAGCTTATTGAACTTTGACCTTGTGTTCCTGCACCAAAACCACAAGTGGAACACCTTTTCCTATTTGGTTATGTCCCATTCTCCCACCGGGACTTTCTGTGTATTTTGCGGTAAGTGACTTGGCAACGAATAGCTTCATTATGTCCCTGAAATAGATTAAAAACCCAAAGAGCGGTCGAAAAACACGGAGGAGTGGAGGCAATCTGAGAGAAAGCATCCTAAAACGTTGAGAGAGGGAGCGCTTGTTTCTCCGTCGTTGTGGCTCGAAAGAAACTCTCTCTGTCTTAGTCTCTCATCCTTGAACTGTCTGAGGGGTGTGTGAGTCTGTGTGTGTGTGTGTGTGTGTGAGAGAGAGAGAGAGAGAGAGAGAGAGAGAGAGAGAGAGAGAGAGAGAGAGAGAGAGAGAGAGAGAGAGAGAGAGAGAAATAGGTGCCTTCTGTAAGTTTGGAGAGCTCCTTTTATGGACAAAGGCTCCCCGGTGGTTCCCTTGGCTCGCAACTGGAGGTCTCTTCCCTAACACATATACACACAACATGCCTGGCTGAATCTGTGTGTGTGTGTGTGTACGCGTGCTTATAGTTTCTTTTTAATGGGCTAGACAGATTGATTCACGAGCTAGAAACCGTTGCCATGTGAACAGCGTGTACAGACAGAAGAGAGAACCTCCTTGACGAGACTCAGACTCCAAACCAAGATACCGCTGGTTATGGACCGCTCACATTATCTTAGGAACAGAACCAGGGAATTGTGTAAATTAAAACAACAACACATTAAGTTACATATTACATGAATATGTTGTTGTTGGCTTGTTCCTCACTCGCGAAGATCAGGGGAGGATAGTCTGCCTACCGTCTGCAGGCTCGGAGGTGGCTGCGGAGCCCAGCCCGTGCGGCACAGACCTTACTTTACTTAGGATGAGGGAAGCCCCAGGCTGGCGGTGTCTGAAGGGCAGAATGCTCTTTCCATCTTTTCCTCTTGTCCTCAGCTGGCTGCGTTGATGCAGTGGCGCCAGGCTTTCCTGTCGCTTGCTTCCTGGTGCCACGAGCCGTCATGGATGCCGGCTAGTGAAAGCTGCTTCTTGAGCTGGTCTTTGAAGCGCTTTCTGGGGCCCCTTGATTGTGCTCTCCTTCACAAAGTTTGCCAAACACATGAATATACTGACACAGTTACTATCAGGATTTTGAAATCCATTGAAGTCTCTCATGCATTATTATCATTATAAGCTACCTGACCTTTGCCGTTTTTGATTGACAGGCGGAAATGGTGAACAACGGCCTACAGACCCAGAGATTCTTCCTCAAAATGGCCGCCACACACCAGGAACCTGCAAAGGTATGAGAGTGTAAAATGAATTAGGAGGTTGTTCTCCAGTAATATGGTAGATACTATGTGCACTCATAGACTAAAACACCCATTATTGTTACATGAAGATGAAAAGGAAGTTGGAGAAAGAGGTTATCATGCAAAATATTTTCCTTATGAATTTTCCATCTTCTCTGTTTATACTTTCGTAAACCTTTGACTGCACAGTTGATATAAGGAAGTATACTGAACACAGTGAAAGGTTTTTTTCTTTTTTGGGATCCCCCCCCCCCTTTTCTTCCAATTGTATTTGGCCAGTTACCCCATTACTTCCGCTGCTCCACCCCCTCTGCCAATCCGGGTAGGGCTGCAGACTACCACATGTCTCCTCCGATACATGTGGAGTCGGCAGCCACTTCTTTCCACTTGACAGTGAGGAGTTTCGCCAGGGGGACATAGCACATGGGGGGATCATGCTACCTCCCCCCCGAACAGGTGCTCCGACCGACCAGAGGAGGCGCTAGTGCAGCGACCAGGACACATACCCACATCCGGCTTCCCACGGCCAATTGTGTCTGTAGGGATACCCGACCAAGCCGGAGGTAACATGGGGATTCAAACCAGCGATCCCTGTGTTGGTAGGCAACAGAATAGACCGCCACACCACCCGCAAGCCCCACAGTGAAAGGTTTAAGAAATCTGCCGAGCAGCATCACGCCAGTCAGATTTTAACATTGTATTAAAAGCTTTTGCCTCCTTGATTGTCTGAAATGTTGCTCCAAAAAAAACACACACACACAAAATCCCCTTGAAAACAGCTCCTGTGTGTCTTAATCATGTGACTAGATACTTTTGCAAGGCCTCATGGGGAAGCTGAACTGCCTGACAGCCTCTGCTGCACGCTGTCGTTTGTGTCTCCCGCTTCTCAGACTCAAAACCAGAATCTGTTTTACTAGCCGTGTCATTTTGGACATACAAGGAATTGTGTTGCACATGACACACACAAGATATAACATTATAAAGTTGACTATGTATGTTGTGAGGGCAAGAGAAGTAAAATATGGTGAGCCTGATCTCTCCACACTCATCTTCCCACACAACAGGAAAGTCAGCAGCGAATTCCCACACAGTAATATTGCACTGAAAATAACCGTATTAACAGGACTATATGCAGATCTGGGGAAGATTTACCTGCCGAGCGGTTTTAAATACAGTATAAATTAGGCTGCGTAATACAAACTATACAGTCATACGGTTCTAACGCCAGGGCCAGTTCAGTGTAAATATTTGACTAAATTCT
>NC_079228.1:30195738-30355738 GCF_029633865.1 Lampris incognitus | reverse complement strand
TCTGGGGTCGACTGTGAGCCGCGTGAATTCACAGTTGATGTTGGTTGTTTTTTCTTCTGTTTGTTCATCACATCAACCCACAACAAATCATTCTTTATCTTTCTTTTTGAAGTCCTCTTTTATACCTTTCACTCTCAAATTCCCCCCCTCCCTTCTCTCTCTCTCTCTCTCTCTCTCTCTCTCTCTCTCTCTCTCTCTCTCTCTCTCTCTCTCTCTCTCTCTCTCTCTCTCTCTCTCTCTCTCTCTCTCAACCTATAGATAGAATGGCTATTTTTGCCCCTCTCTCTCCTGTTTTCTGTGCTATAAGAGAGAGGAGGTTTCACTTTAGCCACACTTTCCTTTTAAAAATTTTTTTTTTTTACAGTGGATAGGAGCGACTTCTCTGACTCCGCAAACCGAGTCCAGACTCTCATGCAACAACAGCCATGTTGTTGGCGTTGACTGTGGCCCAGTTGCACTGGGGGGGCAATACTGATCCGTTTCTATCCTGATGTCTCCATTTCAGTTGGTTTATTTTTCCCATTGCTTGGCTCTTTGGGATCTTATTTAGAAAAGTGCAATGCAACGTTTACCATTATTATTATTTTTTAATATCATTATGACATGTAGGTCTGCAATCTTTACATCCAAATCTTGGGTTGGGTGGAATTAAGTGGTTCAGCTATCTTCTCACTTTGTAGGGCAAAATTAGCTGCAAGATAGTGGATGTTTCACATGCCAAAATTTTACTTTCCCATTTGTAAACGCTAAACCTCTCCCCCAACAGACACAGATCTGGGGCGGATGTTAGATCTTTTTGGGGGCTGATGTGACTAAGGCAAGAGCATACTTGTGCTCTGAATCCCACTTCCATCAAGACGAATCTGTTTCAGCCCACTTTGGATTGAAAGACGAGTACAAGTAAAGGTTCCAGAACGTGTTACTAACTGGCAACTTTGCCACGGTTGGAGACACTCTCCATAATACCCGCTGAGATGACTACCCCGGGTCGCGAACCCAGGACCGTCTTGCTGTGAGGTGACCATGCTAACCACTGCTCCACCATGCTGCCGGTGTGGAAAGATGGTGGTGTGAATTCATGTTTGTGGTGGCCTCACCCAGTACCATCCATGCAGTGTGTTTGTCCACGCCTGCGTCGAAGTTATGTCTTCAGTTTTGTTTTTTGTTTTCCTACTCTTCGCATCCGGCTTCCCACTCACAGACATGACCAGTTGTGTCTGTAGAGATGCCCGACCCAGCCAGAGGTAACACGGGGATTCGAACCACGGCCCCTGTGTTGGTAGGCAATGGAATCTAGGGCTACGCTACCTGGGCGCCCTGTATTCGTTTGATGGCTGGGAGAGCTGGTGCTGGATCAGCTGGGAGAGCTTGGTCTGCTGTGTCCTGTGGGCCCAGGGACCACAGCCCTGCCCAGAGCTTTGCCTGAAGAGGTAACATTGAGGGTGGTCTGGCAGGACGTGGAAGCAGGGCAGGCTAAGCTAACCGCTAGCCCATGCAGACCGGCAGTTCCGATAACACTGAGGGCGGTCTGGCGGCGGCCTCGCCTAGCGTTGACTGTGTTTTTGGTGTCATGTGGAGTGCGGGGAAGTTTATCGAGGCTGTCTGGCTGGGAGAGCTGGTGTTGGATCGACTGAGGGAGCCTGGTCTGCAGCGTCCAGTGGGCCCAAGGACCATGGCCCCTGCTTGGAGCTGTACCCAAGAGGAAACGCCAAGGGCGGTCTGACAGGACCTGGAAGCGGGACAGGCTAACTGCTAGCCCATGCAGACCGGCAGTTCCGACAGTCATCCTGGCAGGCATTTGTTCCCTTGGACAGTGATTTTTTTGTTGTTGTTTAGTTTATATATATATATATATATATATATATATATATATATATATATATGTGTGTGTGTGTGTGTGTGTGTGTGTGTTAGTTTGGATATATGTGTTAGTATGGACATGTGTGTTCTTGTAGTTTTTGGATATGTGGGGTTATTTTTCTTTGTGTTACACTACAGTGGGCTGGGGGAAACGACATTTCATTTCGTGACAAATAAAGTGTTCCTGATTCCTGAGATTTTTGGCCGGTGAGGGTGAACACTGGTGCAACGGCCAACACGTTCCTACTAAAACAGGAAAGCGGACTGAAATGTGAGGATAATGTGGCGACGCTTCTGGTGGACACATAATCTACCAGTTCGACAGCCAGTATTAAATTATAGCAATAATCCCATATAGTTTGATGTGGTTTATAACATGTTATCTGTGTTAGTTTTGGTCCTAGGATACCATTTTAACAAGGGTGGGAACTGTTTACTGCTGAGCTGACGGCACACCAGCCAAAATGGCTGCTACACCTTGTTTGTAGTTTTCGCTACCAGGGGGAGGAATGGATCATGGATTTCAACTTTAATACGCTACACACCAGCCGGTGATTGATTGGCGCCCTGCCCAGAGTGTCTTCCCAACTTGTGGCCGTGGCCTGGAGGGGTAGACTCCCATCTGCAGGGACCCTGATTGGGCTAAGCAGATAGAGACAATGAACAATAATGACCAGTCCATTTTCTGTAACTGCCTCTCTGGATCAGGTTTGCAGTTAGACTCTCTCGTGCCCGCAAAATATTCTGTTTCAAGTGAGGGAGAGGAGCGGCGTCTTCATGATTCAGGGCTTGTAATCTTCAGACATTACAGAATGTGCGAACCTTACCAATCAAACCAATTTATCCATCAGATGTCAGTGCCTGTTTTGTCCTGGCATCGATCCCTCCCCCTCAGCGAAACACTGCACATCCTTGTTTTCTCACGCTCAGGCATTCGTCTCAAGGAAACGCAGACTTGTCTTCAAAGCATATCAGTCTCGCAGACAGACAGTAGTGCTGTACAGGGAGGGGGGGGGGTTCAGAGCACAGGAGAGGCCAGAGGAGCAGTGAAAGGGGCATCTATCTCCGCTTATGGGTATCATGTGCATCTGATTGAGGAAAGAATTTTTTTTTTGAAGGAAGAGGGTGGGATGTGTAATTGCCTTTAACACACACTCACACACACTAATGCAAATCAATGTTTCTGCAACCTCATGTGCAGCATCTCAACACACACATGTAGCATGCAAAAAATACACACCAATATTTGTACACACTTGTGTATACACACACATGGACACACACACACACACATGGACACAAACATGCACATGTACACTCTCTCTCTCTCACACACACACACACACACACACCCTAACTCTAACCCTACCCCTACATATCATATATGTCTATTAAAACTCATCCTGAACAACAACAAAAAAATAATTTCTCGACTGTGAAGCCTTCTGTGAGGTTGAGTCAGTGGACGGATAAACCTCAGATGGAACAGAAACCTCTCGTTTCTGTTCCATCTGAAGACAGAACAAAGGAAAGGAGGGTGATTCTTTGTTGCTCGTAAACAGTTAAGTCCAGTCAAAGTTTCACCACAGTTTTGCCTAGCAACCACTTCGTCACAAATCAAAATAGGAACGCTAGGGTGGACAATTAATCCAGAAAACATTGTGTTCCTGTGTGTGTGTGTGTGTGTGTGTGTGTGTGTGTGTGTGTGTGTGTGTGTGATAGGTAAACTGTAAACACTAGAGGAATGGTATGCCTTACAAGGCCAGAGGGATCTCCCAATGCAGCGAGGAATGTTCGTAGGAAGGGAACAGAGTGGAGGGAGAGACTTTTTTCTGGGGGGGGGGGGGTATATCTGGGAATGGAGGACAAGTTATAATGGAGATCTGGAAGTTCCAATGGAAAAAGAATCCAGCTAATAAAATTAGTAACCTTCCCGTAGCCTGGTTTAGGAATTGCTGGCTGGCACTGGGAGCTGGCCGGCTGTGGACAGACAGGAAACGTTGTTAGCGTTGCTAAGAGCGAAAGTTTCTGATGCACTTGGGATCTTTTAGAGAAGTCTGCACATTCACACGAGGGAACAGTTTTGCTGTAATGTCATGTCATGTCATGTCATGTGGAAGAGATTTCAAACCGTGTTTCTCAGGGAAACTGTAGAATCTTCCCACCTTAACCACAACGCCCTCTCTCCTGCCCTCTGTTTTCCCACTTCAACCCCCCCCCCCCCGACTACCACCACCATCACCACCACCACCACCGCCAAATCCCACCCCCTTCTCTCTTTCTCACACGCCTCCTCTCCACCCTATGTGTCCTCCATCCTTCCCCCCTTCCTCTCCCCCCAGATGGAGTTGTGTGACCTGCTGAAGCCCATCTCCCAACACATCGAGGAGATCCAGGGTTTCCGCGAGCGAAATCGTGGCAGCAGCCTCTTCAACCACCTGTCCGCCGTCAGCGAGAGCATCCCCGCGCTGGGCTGGGTCGCTGTGGTGAGGACCGAGATGCACGCACACACACACGCACGTACACACCCTCACACACACGCACGCACACACACACACACACACACACGCGTACACGCACTCACACACATGCACATATTCACACGCACACACACACACACACACACACACAAGACAATACACGCACACATATACACACACGCACACAATAATACATACAATGTCTGTCAGCATGTAGGAACATAAAAACGACACACACACACACACACACACACACACACACACACACACATTACTGCACATACTGTATACACAAACACAGTTTAAGTCCATCAGCGAGAGCTGGGCTGGGTCGCCGCGTTGAGGACCGAGATGCAGGCACACACACGCACGTACACAGCCTCACACACACGCACGCACACGCAACAACACACACACACACACACACACAAAATAATACACACACACACATGCACATATTCACACGCACACACACACACACAAGACAATACACGCACACATATACACACACGCACACAATAATACATACAATGTCTGTCAGCATGTATGAACATAAAAAGGACACACACACACACACACACACACACACATTACTGCACATACTGTATACACAAACACAGTTTAAGTCCATCAGCGAGAGCTGCGCTGGGTCGCCGCGTTGAGGACCGAGATGCACGCGCACACATACACACGCATGTACACATACTCACACACACACACACACACGCACGTACACACACATACGCGTGCACACACACATGCACACACTCACACACACATACACACAAGATAATACACACACACATACACACACGCACGCAATAATACATACAATGTCTATCAGCATGTAAGAACATAAAAAACCACACACACACACACACACACACATTACTGTAGACACATACTATATACACAAACACTGTTGAAGTCTTAAAGGCAGACCTCAGAAGGAATAACACCAGCCAGTGCAAAAATAACCACAAAGCGAAAGCACCATCGACTAGAACTGTTATGTTAAACCAGCTGAAATAAAGATGATAGAAACATCAACATCACTTCTCTTCAGTCTAACTTTTTGACATCGACCATAAGCAGAATGTCATCACATCCACTGCTTCGTCCATCTAAAAACACTTCCTGTATGCATGTGCTGAGGAAACGGATTCACCAGCCCTGCCGTCTGCTTAAGGCCACAGTACCGAAACCTCACCGCAACAACAGCCGACATGGAGGGGGCACGCCCAAATTCACAGTGATATTGACAGAAATCTTTAAAAGAAGACAGTCAGAGTAGATTAATACTGTCCTTCATGCACACGCACACGCACACGCACACACACACACACACACACACACACACACACACAGAGCCACATGAAGGAGCTGGTCTCTCAGACATACGGGGCCCATACATCCCTCTTTCCTCCCGTTTCTGCTCTCCATCATTTCACCGCTCCACATCATCCTTCTTTTTCTCTGTGTGTGTGTGTGTGTGTGTGTGTGCACGTGTAAGTTTGTGTGTTGCTGCCTGCATGCGTGCGAGTTTGTGTGTGCACACGTGAGTTTGTGTGTGTGCACGTGAGAATGTGTCTGCGTGTGTGTGTGTGTGTGCGTGCGCGCGCGCGAGTTTGTGTGTGTGTGTGCGTGCGAGAGAGTTTGTGTGTCTATGTGTGTGTGTGTGTGTGTGTGTGTGTGCACGCATGTGGTCGTTCTAATCATTTAGATTAGTTTAAAAGCCCATCCACTTGAGATCTAAAATAACCAGTATTGGAAGCAAGTCTGGTTTATGTGTAACTAGATTGTCAGCTTTTATTTTTTATTTTGTTATTTTTTTTCACCGCGGGGCTTATCAGTACATCCTGTGTGGGTGATGTGGACACTGTGTGCTTCTCTGCGTGCTCCTTTTAAATCAAGACGAAATAACGTCTCTCGCAGTGTCCTGCACAAGCAGTGTTTTGCAGTACAGCGTCTCCGGTCGAAAAGATGCCGAGATAAGTGTTCTGAATGAAATGAAGCCTCCAAGTAGTCATTTTGAAATAGTAATTTCTCTCTCTCTCTCTCTCTCTCCCTCCCTCCTTCTCTCTCTCTCGCTCTCGCTCTCTCTCTCTCTCTCCCTCCCTCCTTCTCTCTCTCTCTCTCTCGCTCTCGCTCTCTCTCGCTCTCGCTCTCGCTCTCTCTCTCTCTCTCTCTCTCTCTCTCGCTCTCGCTCTCGCTCTCTCTCGCTCTCGCTCTCTCTCTCTCTCTCTCTCTCTCTCTCTCTCTCTCTCTCTCTCTCTCTCTCTCTCTCTGTCCATCAGACTCAGAAGCCAGGCCCTTATGTGAAGGAGATGAACGACTCAGCCACGTTTTACACCAACAGGGTGCTGAAGGACTACAAGGAAAGGTAAATATTGTTCTACAGTGTGAGTGTAACGAGTCACCCAGCAGCAGGTATTGGGGTAAAAAAGAACTCTGCATAGTTTTGAGACTCCACCGTTGATTCTTACCAGTTGCCTCTGATTTTTTACTGTTAAAATATATTGTTGCTGAGGCGTCCGGGTAGTGTGGTAGTCTGTTCCGTTGCCTACCAACACGGGGATCACCAGTTCGAATCCCCGTGGTACCTCCGGCTCGGTTGGGCGTCCTACAGACACAATTGGCCGTGTCTGCGGATGGGAAGCCAGATGTGGGTATGTGTCCTGGCCGTTGCACTAGCGCCTCCTCTGGCTGGTCGGGGCACCTGTTCAGGGGGGAGGGGTAACTGGGGGGAATAGCGTGATCCTCCCATGTGCTATGTCCCCTTGGTGAAACTCCTCGCTGTCAGGTGAAGAGAAGCGGCTGGCGACTCCACATGTATCGGAGGAGGCATGTGGTAGTCTGCAGCCCTCCCCGGATCGGCAGAGGAGGTGGAGCAGCGACTGGGATGGCTCAGAAAATAGGGTAATTGGCCAAGTACATTGGGGAGAGAAAAGGGGGGAACACCCCCCCCCCCCCAAAAAAGTAACACGGGGTAAGCAAGACTTAATGGACGACATTTGCAGTTAGCCGATACTTCGTTCATTTTCACTTGTCTCACTCACCTGTCTTGGTTCATAACCCCCCCCCCCTTTTCTCCTCAATTGTATCCGGCCAATTACCCCACTCTTCCAAGCCGTCCCGGTCGCTGCTCCACCCCCTCTGCCGATCCGGGGAGGGCTGCAGACTACCACATGCCTCCTCCGATACATGCGAAGTCGCCAGCCGCTTCTTTTCCTTGGTTCATAACTACACCTCTTCAATCATCCCTGGATTGTGACCTCCCTCTCTTCTTTTCCTCCTCCCTCCCTCCCTCACTCCCATTTCTCCCCTACTGCCTTCTCCCAGTGACAGACGCCATGTTGATTGGGTTCGTTCCTATCTGTCAATCTGGACCGAAGTGCAGACATTCATCAAGCAGCACCACGCCAGCGGACTGGTGTGGAGCAAGAGAGTGAGTCCAGCAGCGCTCAGAAACACACATCAGCGGCTCACACACACACACACACACACACACACACAGATGGAACAGAAACACATATACACATACATGCTCGCATACACACACAAGTATTTACACAGAACCACACAGAGGCAAATACAAGCACGCAGAAGTACACACGAACACACAAATATTCCCGTGCACCACACGTGTGTTCACACAGCGGCTAAGAGCAAGCACGCAGAAGTACACACATCTGGATAAACGTGAAGTGTTTCTACTGTGAGTGTCTGATCGCACATCCACACCTGTGCAACACAGCGCACAACAATTCCCCAATATGTAAATGAACGACTCCATTACTGAATATGTCATCACTTCCTCTTCCTCATGAATATGTCGTCACTTCCTCTTGAATATGTCGTCACTTCCTCTTCCCGGCATCCAGTCACGACTCAGCCCCTCCGCGACTTCTGCTTTTTGTTTTTATCTCACCAGAGAAAATTCACAATTAGGAAAAACTCTTTCAACGAGAAGCAGTCTAACCAAGATCGTCTCTCTCTTCTTATTTTCTTAGTTCCCTTTTTATTTTTTCATTTCGCTCCACGGTGTTTTCATTTCATTTCCGTTCGCAAGCCTCGATATTTTTATATCAGAACTCAGATTAATTCCTACTTTGTGCATATTTCCATTTTTAGTTATGGAGCGCCTGGTTACATAAGCCAGGCCCCAAAAAGTATGAATGAATGGACGGGTCGCTCCCCTGAGGTTCTCCTCCCGCTGAGCCACACCGGTCTCTCCAAAACCACCGTCCCTCCTACACACACTGCTGTATATGGATCTCCCCTGTCTGTCTCTCTCTCTCTCTCTCTCTCTCTCTCTCTCTATCTATCTATCTATCTATCTATCTATCTATCTATCTATCTATCTATCTATCTATCTATCTATCTATCTATCTATCTATCTATCTATCTCCCTCTTTCGCTCTCTATCTCCCCCTCTGTCCCTATCTTGCTCTCTCTCTCCCTCTCTCCCGCTCTCTCTCTCTCTCTCTCCCTCTCTCTCGGTGGATCTGAGAGATTAGGGATGGGTCAGTAGAAGGAAATCCTTCAGAAGACAGCTGACCTTTCCCCTCCTACTAGCTAGTAAGGTTTATTTAACCTTGGCTGGTGCAGTTGGAGCTGAAGTGAGTGTGCGTTCTCTTTTTATTTATTTTGGGTTTTCGGTGTTACCCAACGCTATATCTGGAACACACCCTCACATGTGGAAGCGGTCACAACCACCACTGTCTTCTGCTGTGGCGCGCTTTGATGCTCCATGGTACCGGCTTGTGGTGGTGGGGGGGTGGGGGGATGGGGTTAACTGCTTCGCTCAAGGGCACATCGACTCATATTTCTGGAGGGAGGACAGTGAGCGACGCATTCAAATTCAACTTCCAAGCAGGGTCCGGTGTTTTGAAACCTGACTCTTTCTTTGGCGTTATCCGGCGGCCCGGCTCTTTTCCTCATCCCTCATTTCCTGTGTTTTCATGTTCAAGTCATACAGCAAAAAGCAAGAAGGGGAGTTTCTCTTTTAAGGGAGGTTGTGCATCTTTGTCCGTTGGTCATGTTCGAGTGTTATCATGGATAAGTGAGGCCCCTGTTAAACAACCGTATGTGTGTGTTTGTGTGTGTGTGTGTGTGTGTGTGTGGAAACTTGAGAGCGCGCGGTGGCTGTGTGTGTGTCAGCTGTTGTCCCTGATGTCAGGCGTCAGAGTTGAAGTGTGCGTGAGGGTTAAAGTGTGTGTACGAGGGCAGGGGTGTGTGGCGTCAACAGGTGGTCTGCAGGGTCGGCTTGAATAGAGGTTTTCTTCACAGAAGAGCCCCCCCCCATCTACCCCCCTAACCCCAACAAAGGACCCGTAGTGTGTACACTCACACACACTCTGTACGGTAACTTAACTTACAGGGTTGCCCCCCCCCCCCCCCCACACACACACACACACTTCAATGAAGCCGTCAGCTGCTGTCCAGAAAGGGGTTTAGTAGCACAATCGCTCACAAACGCACAGCCTGACATATGGATATGCCTCGATGTCCACATTCAAACACACACACACACACACACAGGTGAGTGTTGCTGCAACTCACATTACTTGATAGACATTATGCAATCACATGCACACAGACACACACCTACATACACACGAGGTGGAGTGGCATGTTCGCAAAGATGCTGTCGAAAAATTTTACACACACAAACACATGCTCACACATACGCTGCCACAGACACACACACACACACACACACACACACACACACACACACATGCTTGTGCCTCGGCCTTTCCAACAGTTTTGAATTCAGCGGTTTGCCCTCAGCTGTTTAGTTTTTAACAGGCCTGTGTTGTCCAGCAATGACGGTAGCGGCACATGTGCCGCCTCGGGTCAAAGGTCGAGTAGTCTCAGCTGCGCTCCAAATCATGAAATGTGACCGTTCAACTCTCTGAACCTTTGTGATAGGTGTGTATGTGTGTCTGACTGTCCCTGGCAGCTGTGCGAACAGTTGCTACAGCCTCACATAGACTGAGAATAGGAATGTATGTGTGTGTGTGTATGTGTGCGTGCATATGTGTGTGCGTGTATGTGTGTGTGTGCGCGTGTGCATATGTGTGTGTGTGTGTGTGTGTGTGTGTGTCTGGTTATCCTCACTGCAGTTGTTGTTTGTGCCTATGCACTTTTACTGTATACAGTTCATCAGTCAAACACAAGCATTTATCCATTCTACAAACACCCGTGTGGACTGGAAAGGGCCAGAAGATTAAAAGAAAAGCTGCAGAAACCTCTTCTGTTGATGATAGGACTTGATTAACCCCCTGATCAGTGTTACCCTGTCATCGAGTGTACGTCTGGTTAAACCGCTTCACAGAAACAATGAGTTTTTTTGTTGTTGCTTTGTTTCTGGCATATATTCATAACAGAGACTCACAAAAGAGACTCTCGTGCTTCTATTTGTATCCCATGTGGATTTAAGCAGAGTGGAACGATAATGCCTTGGAACAATTCACAAATATTTGCTGTTCTATACTCTCCCTGCTGGAGAGATGGGGTACTACACATACCATTGATCACATTCGGAGGGGACCTATCCTCTTATCCAATACGGCACCATAAGTCAGGCCCTCTCCCATCTTCTCTCAACAGAATAATGAAAGATAATGAGAGCGCATGCAAATTAGATATTATATTATACTTCCTAACATGCATCTCTCTCTCTCTCTCTCTCTCTCTCTCTGTTTTGCTCCATTGCCCAGGGTCCTATTGCTCCTCCGGCCCTCTTTGAGCCTGCTGCAAGTGCTCCCTGCCCTCCTCCCCCGCCACCCCCTCCTCCACCCGGCCCTCCCCCGGTCTTCACAGACGATGAGCCACAGGCTGGGGCGGGCGGCTCGGCGAATCAGCATGCAGCTCTCTTCACCCAGCTCAACCAGGGCATGGACATCACTAAAGGTGGGTGACCGCGAAGGGAAACACCAGCAGTCAATGATGAGAAGCACACGACGCATCGCCACGCAATTCAATTCAGCCATAACAGCGTACCCAGTGTCAGCTTGTTGGCGTGATGACTTATTCACATATATGTGCAAAAGTGTTTCAGATGTGCAGGTGGATCAGTATCAGTCTGTATTTGGATCAGTGCAACAATTCAAAACAAGAACTTTTTAGATCCACATAGATTTTCTTATTCCAGGCGATGTGAGCACTTCTCCTCTAGGGGCCAATTCTAACAAACACAGAGAAAGAGAGAGAGAGAGACAGACTTAGCTATTCTGTTGTCAAAGGCTTATCAGGCTCATCACCTCCGAGTTGCTTTAAGGTCAATATTGTGAAATGTAAAATAAATGCACAGTAAGTTGTCTTTTAGATCAGATTTAGATTAGTTAGATTTGCTTTTAAAAAGCTCATTTTTGAGAGGGCACTACAGGCAAAAAGAAATTTTAGCTTTTATTCATTCATTCAGGTTTTTATTCAGTTTGTATCATAAATTTACATTTACAAGGAATTTGACATAGTAGGGCACAGTCAGGGGAACACAAAGGACGAAACAGGACATTTTAAAGTAGGAAAAATTAGGAGCATCTAAGAAGTCAATATGGGAGTCTCTAAAAATGTAAGATTATAAACATATCTGAGAATATCTAACTATACGAGAGAGTAAAAGAAATCTAGGGAATTGAAAAAAAATCTTGTGTAAAAAAAGTACAGAGAGCCAAAAATGAGATGTTCACAAATACTATAATACTGTCAACCGTGAGGCTTTACAGTATTCACACATTGAGCACTGCAGTGGTGTGGTACAGGTACATGTATAATTTGCATTACGTGTGCACATACAGTCTACATGAACATGTATAATCCTCACTCTTTTGTCTTGTTACCTTCAGGTCTGAAGCACATACCAGACAACCAGATGACCCACAAAAACCCAAACCTCCGCTTACCAGGAGGCCCCGTGCACTCGTCCCCGGCCAAAAGCAAAAAACCCGGGGCCGGGGGCTCACCACGAGCCGCCCCCCAGAAAAGACCCCCTGTGCTGGAACTGGAGGGAAAGAAATGGAGGGTGGTAGGTTCACCGTTTTTAAGCGCTTCTACTTTTAAACGCATCATTGCTGAAATTAGTCTGCATTCTGCATGAGGTGGTCAAGCGAAGATGAATTAGAGTACTGAAAGACCGAGTGAGTAGATTTGATTTTGAAATGTCAGATGAGGCAAGTTGGGTCTTAGGACTGACTGAGATGTTACTAAATAGGTCTTTGTAAAATCATTCAATAGGTGTCCCTTGGTTTCTTGGTTTCTTTTTTTTTTTCACTTTACATACCCAAGTAAATGTAACTCAGTCGGGCTCTTTTCCAGCTTTACATTCACAACACAGAGATGCCAAATACACCTACAGTGGTCAGTTGGTTACTTAAAGGGAAAATTCACTGATTTTCAACCTTATCGCTGTCTATCTGTGACCGAGATTGCTCTTGAAAAACACCTGCACTTGTTCCCGATGGTTTCTGCATCTCTGGATGCAGTGAAACAGTTTTATTTCCGGCCGCCGTGTGATGTATCGTGACGTCAGTTGGCGGGCGTAAAAACTAAATACGGCCTAGCAGGGTTTCTAATACTCTAATCCACTTTAAAGACGCTGTTCAAAAAACACATCCTCATTCTCTCGGCTATGTTTCCGATGGTGTAAATGACGCCCTATAACACTAGCACAGAGGATTTTGTGGACGACGGTACAGAAGCTAGCATGCAGCAATGCATTCTGGTACATGTAGGTGCTGTAGGAAAGACCCATAGAGCAGGACAGCACCGATTTCTCCTTTAGTATAGTAGTACACATTGAGGAGTTCACTTTACTGCTTCAATCCACTACATTACTCACCGGTATTGACTGTACATACACAAAACCATCAGTGAAATCTCCCTTTAAAAGTGCCATTGGAGCAATTATTTGTCTGCTAACTTAATTCAACCAATCACAGATCACTGATAGATCCTGGTTTCTCATTGGCTGTGTGTTGCAGGAGAACTTTGAGCAGAAACATGACCTGGTGATTGAGGAGACGGAGCTAAAACAAGTCGTGTACATCTATGACTGTAACAACTCTACCCTGCAGGTCAAGGGCAAGATCAACTCCATCATTGTAGGTGAGATACCTGTAAACACTTGTAGGGATGTAAACGTACTGCTTTTAATGTGAGATTTTAGATTTTTTTTTTTTATTCAAAACAATCTTATATATGTGTATGAAATTCCCCCTGTGTTCATTCTCCACAGACAACTGTAAGAAACTGGGTCTGGTGTTCGAGAATGTGGTCGGTATTGTGGAGATCATCAACTCCAAAGCCATTCAGCTGCAGGTGAGAATAACGTATTATCTTAAAATGCTGCCACACCCGAATCAGAGGCCCTCGCCTGACTGAAGTCTTATGCATAATGCAGACATGTGTGGACAGAAAAGTTCAAGTCAAGTCTGCACATACTGGGAATTTGTCTTGGTGGGACAGTCAACATAAAAACACAAGGGACATAAAGTAGAAGCAAACTAAGAGTGTCGAATCGTGTCTGTCGAAGAGTTACCTAAACACCAAAGAATAGTATCTCAATATCTAAGTTGGCTAAATATGTAAACTTTAAAAAAGTCTCTGCTTGATAGACAATGGACACCAATGTCTGTCAAGGTAAATTTATAAATACTTTTTAAGTTTCATGTTATTTCTATGTGTCCCTGTGAGCATTACACTAAGTAAATGAAAACTTATTTGGTAGCTCTTAACAGATTCAGACTCCTGGCCTCCATTTGAGGAATCAAGAACATTTTTATTTGTCATTTCATTTCATGTACTTGCGTAATGAAACAAAATATTGTCTCCCCCAGCCCACAGCAGTGCAACACAAAGACAAAAACACATATCCAATAACTACAAGAACACACATATCCAAACTAACACATATATCCAAACCAAAAAAAAAAAATCACTGTCCAAGGGAGCGAACGCCAGCCAGGGTGACTGTTGGTACTACCAGTCTGCATGGGCTAGCAGTTAGCTTAGCCTTCCCCACTTCCACGTCGTGTCAGACCGCCCTCGGTGTTACCTCCTCGGGCGCAGCTTCGGGCAGGGCCATGGTCCTTGGGCCCACAGGACACAGCAGACCAAGCTCTCCCAGCCGATCCAGCGCCAGCTCTCCCAGCCATCAAGCAAAGACAAAACTTAGACGCAAACATGGACAAAGACACTGCATGGATGGCACTGGGTGAGGCTGCCGCAAACATGAATTCGCGCCACAATCTTCCCACGCCGATAGTGAGTGAGGCCGCTGCAAACAATAATTCGCACCGCCATCTTCCCACACCGGAAGTGGATCACCCACGTCAATATTGTCTGCTTCTAATTATTAAATATGTCATATATTGGCTTGCCCCATATGGGACCTACGTCAGAGGGCTGTTCATTCCATTAGCGTATACGTACACCGGCGTGTAACATACAACGTCTCAGTGGTGGTCTTCTCTCTACAGGCGTTGGGGAAAGTTCCCACCATCTCCATCAACAAGACGGAGGGCTGTCAGGTCTACCTGAGTAAAACCTCTCTGGACTGTGGCATTGTCAGTGCCAAGAGCTCTGAGATGAACATCCTGGTACCAGAAGGAGACGACGACTATGTGAGTGTCTGACATCAGACAACATCTGACCCCCAAAAACCATTTAGTCTGTTGTAATGACCCTACCGACATTATCATGAACTGTAAAAGATGCTTTGTGTTAATAATTACAGCAATGTGTCAGCATTAGGAATACTGAATATCTATCTATATTTAAATCTATCTAGACAGATATTTTTCAGTCGATAAAAGGATTCCCTACAGCAGACTTTGTGTTGCTCCGATACTTAGAAGGAAAAGTGTCTGCATTGTGAATAGTTTGAAAGTTTCCTATAAAATGGTGGAAATATTTTTGTTTACAAAGAAAGAAGTAGTGTGCATGTGTGCAAATACGTATATGTAATATGAGGAATTGGAAAACTGATGTCGCACTAAACTTCCAGACCAAACTTCGACCCGTGTACCGAGTTTGCGCATATGAGAACGACACTTAATTTTTTCGTGGTTCTCAATCAGGTCCTCAGGTACCACTAGTGCTGCTGATTTTCTATTCTGACATTTAGCTCATTACATCCACCTGTTGTTCCAGGTGTAAAACCTCCCTGATTGGAGTAACTTGAAGAAAAAAAAAACACACACACAATAGCAGTCACCAACTCTGCTCCTGGAGAGCTACCATCCTGCTTTCAACTGGTCTTCACAAGCCTAATTCAACCACACCTGATTCTACTGATTACCTACTTACCACAACCTTGATTAACGAATCAGATCTGTTAAATTAGGGTGGGATCAGGTGTCCCTACAGACACACTTGACCTTTCGCAAAGTACCGCCCCAGAACGGTGCTTGTCCAATCCTACCTTAGCAACAGTTTCTATGTGAGGGAGGTCCATCAAGCTTTCAAACACACAACAAAATGCTGAAACAGTGTGCCTATGGGATCTGCAAATCGGATACTAGATATGTGAAAAGTTTGGAGGGGGTGTAATTTTCTTTCCCTTCCCAAAACCCAGAACGCAAGAAGCGCAATGTCGGCAATAGATTTCGCTGTATAGCAGACCCCATGGCCAGCTTAATCCATCCAAAATCAACAAAAATACCTGCCTGCTCCAAGCTAAGCTTGCTACTAGCTATTATTGATAGCTAATACAGCTAACGTATTATTACTGTTACTTTTACCCACACAATGCGCTGATTTCTTCCTTCATGTTTTGGTGTTTTCCAGCTACTTCCTGGATACTTCTGAAATGCTTGACGGGCATAGCAACAGTAACTAAGGGGGGCGGGACTTTGCGAAAGGTCAATTGGCTGTGTCCTGGTCGCTGCACTAGTGCCTCCTTTGGTCGGTCGGGGCACCTGTTGGGGGGGGGGACTGGGGGGAATAGCGTGATCCTCCCACGCACGCACTACGTCCCCCTGGTGAAACTCCTCACTGTCAGGTGAAAAGAAGCGGCTGGCGACTCCACATGTATCGGCGGAGGGGTGTGGTAGTCTGCAGCCCTCCCCGGATCGGCAGAGCGGGTGGAGCAGAGATCGGGACGGCTCAGAAGGGTGGGGTGATTGGCTGGATACAATTGGGCAGAAAAGGGGGGGGTTAAAGAAAAAAGGTTGGAGTGAAAACCAGGTAGCTCTCCAGGAGCAGGGTCGGTGACCATATAACTAAACGGTAGAACAGAAAACCAGCCTGGGGACCTCATTGAAAACAACTGGTTTACTGGGTGTGCATGTTTTAATGTGTGTTTTATTTAGGTAAAGTCTGGTGGTTTATTGGAACTTTCCACATAGGCAGCAGTTGTTTTTGGCAGCTAACCTTGAGACTTGTGTACTCTCAGAGGGAGTTTCCGGTGCCGGAGCAGTTCAAGACAGTTTGGGATGGAACGAAGCTGGTGACAGATCCCACAGAGCTCGCTGGCTGACCGCTGACACGCCATGATCACCATCATCACTCTTCCTCTTTGGTTCAAATATGTCGCTGTGTCTCCAGTCCCAGTGTATTCCTTCAAGTTGTTTTTTTTTCGGTCACGTATTGTTTGTCCAGTCAAATAAGTGTATTGTTTTTTGTTTTTTGTACCCAGACGCTGTAACGGATAATTACTGGTCAGTTTACTGTAGGCCATATGGTAGCTTGTGATGAGATGTTTCTCCATGGCACTTTGAAACGTGATTTTGAAAAACCTGACGATTGTTTGAAGTTTGTTTCCCTACCTCTGAAGTCCAGTAACCCAACTGCAAGGCCGCGGTACCAACTACATAGTGTACGAGGTCTTCCCTGCATGGTGTTTGGGTTAGTTTTCATTGGGAATAAAAGGGACCTCCTGGGTTTGGAAACCCCACACTAAAGAAACTGTATGCTGTAATAAAATTGCGTTCCGTTGCGATAGAAAATCAACTTTCTCAATTTCTCCAATGAACTGTCAGAATTTTGATTGATTACTTAAAAGGGACTCGTATTTTTAATGTTTGAGGTGAATGTTAATGTTTAGGTACTTCATCGTTGCAAAATATGCAACCGATCACAGCCACACAGAGTAAACTATAGAGGTCTTTTATGTGCACACACAATCATTGGTGGCCAATTACAAAAGCCTTAATTTGAAGTGTGTGACACGCTGTATTTGGTTTTACAATATCCTAGATGAGAACCCCCCCCCCCCCGTCTGTTCTATTGTCTTCATCACTTTCTCCATTTGTTGAGCACATGGTAATGTCCAAATACTATTCCACTAATGAAGTGGTTTATGCTAAATTGTTTTTATACTTTCTATTGCGTTGACTGCAGACAAGAGGTCACGGTTTCACCAGTGGGTGAGATGTTTCAGGAAGTGGGTTAGATGGTGAGAAGAATGTAGCATGTGATGCAAGAGGTATGTAACAAACCTGCATAGTTCAGCTAAATACATGGCTGCTACTGTGTCCAAGTAATCAATTTCCCAGCACTATGTCTGTATGCCTTAATATGCTGAAATGCAAATAGTTGTTGAATGCAAATTCTATCTACTTGTATGCTCAATTCATGCCTACAAACATTTTACTGTCTGAAGTCCTAAGTGTATGTCACCACATTTTGTATTATAACGCTCAAGGACAGCGGCATAAAAGGGGGTGTTGGAATACACTGCTTGTTGATTTATTCAGCTAAAATGTAATGAAATTATCATTTTTCAGATAAATTTATCCCTGTGTTTCTTCTAGTGTTACAGGGTATCATTACAAAAGATATTGTGATGGTCATTTTTGTATCAGAATATCAGGAAGAAATGGTGTTCTACACAAAGCTCACACTTAGTACAACAAAGAAAGTGTAAAACCAGAGATAGAAAGGAGATGGAAAACACTGAGCAAAAGATGAGGTAAAGGTAACTTACAAGAGTGTATCCAGTATAAAGCAAGGCTCAGTCATTCAGTTGGACTGTTTTTTTGCAAATTAAAAACAAAATTACAAGGGTTATCAATAAAGCACGTGTGATTTCAAGTGCTGATGTAGTGGGGAAAGTATCACTTTTAAGACCTCTACTTTAAATAATAATGTAAAAAAAAGTTTTATTTGGATATCAAGTGGACAGTGGACATTTAGACATCACCAAGACAACTTCCAAAACAACACAAGTAAGCCCTGAGCAAAGATGTACTTCAAGTAGGCAACTTTGATAAACGATCATGTTTAAGAAAAAAATCTCTCAATGTTTGATTACCATATTTCCCTGAGAGTCCTGCGTAAAGAGCATCTCATCCTCCTCCTCCAACAGAGACTTGTAAGCAAACATTTTCTTCCCACTTCCAAAGCTTACATTGGTGTGATCTTTAAGTGGACTCCTGGCTGTCAGACCATGATGTGCTATAACCCTGAATCCTTCAGAGTCCTGGGTGAACAATGACGACAGACTCTCCTCCTCCTCAACCTCTCTCCAAGGTTGCTGCAGCTGACCTTTCTTCAGAGAAGAGCATCTTGGTGTAGGCCACTTGTGCTGTGAGGCAAGGCTGCCTCTCTCAGGCTTTTCTAGAATGTTCTTATGAGATGGCATATTCTTGGGCTCTGTCCACTTGTGACTTGAAAAAGCCCTGAGTGGAGAGAAAGACGAGCACTTCTTAGGAGATTTGTGAAGTGGAGATCTGGTGTTTTTTTTCTCTTTCTCCTTTTGAGATGACTGAAGGCACTTCAAATATTTTTGAGCAGAGTTTCTCCCTTTCATGTCCAGCCACACTCTGAAACCCTCCTCATTGTGCATGCTTTCAAGAACAGTCATCCCATCTTCACTGCCCTGCCTTGTGGTGGATTTTTCTTGGTGAGTGAGGTTGAATTGACTCTCAGAATCATGGTTAATGTAGTTGCACCGTATCATCTCATTAGGGACCATTAATTCCTGGGTGTTATGAGGGCTGCTGCAGGTGTTCCATGTCTCTTGACTACACCATTCTACAGCAGGGACACTTTCAACTGGGGGTGAAGAAGTTTTGGTGACTTTCTGCTTTCTTTCTGGCTCATTCATCTCTTCTGCCTCCTCTTTGGATTCATGGTCCATGTTAACAGAAGGTGGATAGCCTTCCCCGTAGTCTTCCTGACAGACCGCATGTTTATAATTGGTCATGCTTTTACTTTTCTTTTCAGGGCCTAATCCCTCTCTATCAACATCAGAATGTGGAGTGTAGGCATGGCACTCCATTGTGTTATTCAAGTTAGACAACTCACAATCCATGCCACGCTTCCGTTTTGTTCCAAATGCCAGAGGTGAGGTAGAGACACATTGAGTGGAAGTAGATGATGATGAGGGAGAATTTATTTGATCTGTATTTCTTGCTTCAGATGTAGACATCTTATTAAGAGCTGGTTGAAACAGGTGTGAAGATAAAATTAAACCAAATTATTTTAGACATTCAAGAAAAGTAATTACTCAACAACAGTAGTTATGGGAGATTTGTCATACGTAATCAAATAATTATTTTTAATAAAGATCTGTTGGCAAGAATATCTTATCTACTTACATCTATGCTGTGGTGCAAAATAGGAGGATATGGAACTTTGTTTGGTAATTGGCATTTTCATTTTGGTCTGAGTGAAGTTCAGTGCCACTGCCAGATTGTATCCTCCAGCGAAAGGGTTCAGTACTTTAGAAATGGGACAGGTAAACCGCTTCTAAAACGTAAAATACTGAGTCAATCAAACAGGTAATTACATGCTTTTAATTACCTGTAAATAAGAACATAACTTACTTTTAAGCAGAGCAGAGGAACATTTGTGGCTGCAGTTAACTAATATAAATGACAGTGTTTTTCAAAAAGCAAATATTGTCACAAAAGTCTTGCCAAACTATCAAAATGATTACCTGTTTAGCTCTTCCCTTTAGCTGAACAGTGTCCAACCAAACGCCACATTCCTCCTGAGTAGAGGCTTGTGATGTTGGTTTAGAGGTCTTCATGGTGGACAAGACACAGGATATGGTGAACACTGCATAAAAAAAAATCTGTATAAATAGTTTTCAAACAAATTTTGATTTGGTTCCATACCGGAGAATGAAATTGCTATATGCAATTTGACTTATGTACCTATGGTGTCTCTTGTCTGTGTTAATGCCTAAGGAAGAAAGTATTACTCCTATTTTAATGTACATTCCAATAAAGTGTCAGAGGATGGGGAGAAGTAAAAGTGTAATGCAAAGAACATCAGCATTGAAGTATACCGCCATGGTTAGGCTGCTTGCCCTAAAGTAGTTAAGCTTGCCTGGATCTTTGGATTTCACTGGCTGCAAGGCTACTCTAGTTCCTGTCATTGCACTGGGTACCTTGGATTGCCACTAAAGCCCATTTTTATTCCAATCTGACTTACCTACTTTCTTAGAACATTTACAATATAACCAGAGGCCTGCGATAAAATATCCGTTTAGCCTTCGTTAACTAGCTACTTGTTGATAACTGTTGTGCTGTCGGTATATGCCACAAATAGATACGTTAGGTTAAAAATAACCCCCCAGCACGGAGTTCGTTGTTTCCCACACAAGCAAAGTGTAGCAGTAGCCAATTATTATGATTATTATTATGATTACTATCACTATTATTATGATTATTATTATTATAAACTGAACCCACCTTGCTGAGAGAGCCTCTCTGCGTTTCGTTTGAGTCTGGCGCCAGATTATCTGATTCACACAAAAAACGCCGAGCCAGATGAAAAATTGGACAAATGTAGCTACAATATTATTTTTTTTGCCACAGCCTGTAAGTAGAAATATAATATATTAACGAAGTTCGGACTGAGTTGTTTTTGTTTTTGTTTTTTTTGTGCATCTGATTAATCTATAATTTTCATTTTTAAAATCTTCGAACTTCATGGATTTCGGCGCGGCACAAGAGGGGCGCCTACTTTAATGACGTCTATGGGGCCTAACGGGAGGGTGTGTTTACGTTGACGCCTCTTCCGTCTGCCAAGGTGGTGAGTGAAACGGTAAACGTTAGTTGATTAAACGCCACTCATCGAAAGCAGTCAGTGAAATATCAGTTTTGTTTTATTTCAGTAAACCTTTTAGCAATTCTGCATGTGTTGTACTGAAAGGAGTTGTCGTTAATATGGCAAATCACCACGGAAATACCAACAACCAAGCTTCGTTAGCTGCTAACGTAGCTAGCTGGTTTAATAAAATCAGTTTTGTCATTTCATTTAATTTTACCCCAAAGACATGTTATACAGGGTTGTTGATCATTTTTATCATTTGATTTAATGCTGTTCCAGATAGGTCTGTTGTTATTAGCTGCTCTTGGAGTACTAGTCGGCCAGGTTCTCCCACTAAGTCTTGCCTGCTTGGGTAAAACCCAGTAGGGCAGTCCATTTATGTTAAAAAGTTAAACCATTGAATTTGGTTAGCTGGCGTATTAAGGTGTAACTTGGAATATTAATATTTGTCTTTCTCAGTGTGAAATGTTACCCCTGAACAGATTCCATGTTATCCTCACCCAGTCTTTGTCATTTCAATCAATACTGTGAATTTGAACATCTCTCCCTTAAAGTCGGAAATCAGTCAAGGTTTTGATCTAGGAAAAATTCTTGTTGCTCCATTCTCGAAGAACTCGGAACTAATTTTGTAGACTTGTAGTATTGGTGCCGTTACTTATATTTTTACAAGGCTAGCAGAGATAACCAGAACGCGTCAAATTTGAAGTAAAAATCATCCGATTACTGTAGTTGCGTCTTCCATTCACTGTTTTTTAAATTCCTCCATTTTTCACTCATTTTACGCCTTTTGGCACATGTCTCCCTTTAGGCAACGGAAGAATCTCATTCACAAATCAAGACACAAATGTACAAGCTAATTAGAACTATATGTGGATTCTCATTTGGGTTATTTTTTCTTTAATTATGTTATGATCTATAATACCATTAGCAGTTACCTTGTTTACTGCTTTAATTTTTCTTCAGAAGTACTGCTATAGTTTATCTTAACTGTCTTCCTCAGATCATTGTGTGACTACTGCTTTCACCATGTTTCATGGAATTACAGGAGGAATGGGGGGAGGTAAGCAACCTCAATAAATTACAAGCCTGCACATTAGCTATGCACTCCATGCATACCAGAAAAAACGTAATTTATGACTAAATAAATGTATTTAACATTTTTTGGACTTTTTTTCAGCCCCAGCCAACAAACCTGAGTTATATGAGGTAAATTGCTTTTTGTTTCTAAAATAGGACCTGGCGTACAATTGTTTTTAAAATCCAAGATTAACAATTTGTTCTTACCAGTTTATGTTAAAAAAGGTTTGAGTACATTAGCTGTTCTGCTTCATCAGCCAAACTCAATCATTCTCACAAATAATGACTGCTGTTATAGGAGGTGAAATTATACAAAAATGCAAGAGAACGAGAAAAGTAAGTGTCTGATACACCAGTGAAGAGCCTAGAATAATCATATATAGAACCCAGGCTCCTTAATGAAGCCAATACTGTAACCTTGTTTCTGAAGGTATGACAACATGGCAGAGTTGTTTGCTGTAGTCAAAACTCTTCAGGCCCTTGAGAAAGCTTACATCAAAGACTGCGTCACACCTAATGAGTAAGTTGTAGCTGAATCTGTTTTGTTCCTTCATGAGAAAGATTGACAGAAAATGTAATGCTGTTAATACATGTTGGTGCATGTTTTTTCCTTGTACGTTGGTCTTCATGCATGGAAGTCTTCTGTTCCAGGTACACTGCTTCCTGCTCCAGACTTCTGGTTCAGTATAAAGCTGCGTTCAAACAGGTGCAGGGCTCTGATGTGGGCTCAATTGATGACTTTTGCAGGAAGTACAGGGTGAGTACTTGATTTGAGTGCAGACAATGGCTGAATTTATTGCATATACACCATAGAAGTTTATTATTTGTTATTTATACTTAATGTCTGAATAAACTAACCAGAGTCAGAATCAACTTTATTTGACATGTAGGTTTGCACACACATGGAATTTGACTCGTTTCATGGCTGTCACAGTGTACTTAACAAAGAATAACAACACAGTAATCTTCAGGAGTGACTATATAACGGTTAGCCATTTTGACACAATATACCATGTGGATGAAGCAGTGAAAAACAAAACAAACTCCATTATGTTTGACCTAACATTACTCACGTCTTGCTGTCATTTAGCTGGACTGCCCACTAGCCATGGAGAGAATCAAGGAGGATCGACCAATCACCATCAAGGATGACAAGGGCAACCTGAACCGCTGCATTGCAGATATAGTTTCGGTACGTCTCTTTTCCCCCACCATCATACTAAAAAACTGTAAAGGTCCTGGTAATGCTGTGATCAATTCTCGAGAAAAGGAGAGGGAATCGGATTTGGCTCGACTTTGCGTCACAACGTAGACTCATGAAAATGTCACATCATAGGGAAGCACCCTTTAACATGCTTGTTGCAACATTGTGAAATATAATATATAACTTGCACATTCTCAAACACTTAAGACAACCATCACTCAGGCATTGTGTCGACTGTCATGTTGCTGTTGTCGGTGAAAGTTGATATTCTATTCACTGACTGTATCAAGGGAAAACACATGAAGCATATTGTCCTTTGTCTCACCCTCCAGCTTTTTATCACTGTGATGGACAAACTGAGACTTGAGATCAGAGCCATGGATGAGGTAAAGCAACAAATGTTAAAATATCTAAAAAAAAAAAAAATTTTGTCACAGAGAAAGACCAAACTTTTTTTTAAATATTTTTTATTTTTAACCAGATACAACCAGACCTGAGAGAGCTGATGGAGACCATGAACAGAATAAGTAACATGCCGCCAGACAACGAGGCTAAGGACAAAGTCAGCCGTTGGTATGCCACATAGTTATTTATCAATATGATGTTGTTAAACTTTGTGTGACTCCAGAAGAGATGTTTTTCACCTTTTATAGTCTCAATGACATACTCAGCATGATTACACTGCTTGTCTTTCTCTTCTATCTTTTGGAATTAACTTTGAATTTAAAGCTGCAATCCCTGAGATTTTGCGTTATTTTATCCATTTAAAATGTGATGATTTTGGTGATTCTGTTGGACAGTCAATCAATACTACGATCGAATGGTGTTCCATTATAGTTGAATGTTGGAGGTAGAGAGAAATAGACTCATTGCAAGTGATTTCCTCAGACTACAAACAAGGTGTAGCAGCCATTGTGGCTCGTGTGCTCACGAGTAGATTGTCCGCACCCTTGTAAAATGCGATCCTCAGACCAAAGTTAATGCAGGCAGTCTAAACATCAAACTACAGCGTCACATTGTTTTACAGTTGTATTGATCATCTGTCTGACAGAAGCATGGCCACATCGACATTACATTTCAGTCTTTTTTCTTGCTGGAGTTGTTTCTTCTAACACGTACTCACTTGGCGCTGTGACCAGTGCTTGTCCTACCTGGTCAAAATAACTCAATGATATACAGAGACTGGCGTGCATCTCCAACCATGGCAATAGAAATTTCATCAAGACAATAAAAATGAAACGAGGTGCAATAAACGGGGTCAGCCCTATGTTCCCTCAGCCCTGTGGGTTAGCTATCGAATAGTTTAGCTACTGCTTAAGGTAAGCGTTGGGTTAGGTAGAGCTTGAGGTAGGTTGGGTTAAGTTTAGGTAAATTCAAGGAAATAGGGCTGAGGAGACATACACGCAACCCTTGCAAATCCGTGAGTTGGAATTTTTTTTATCTTTTTTTTTTTTAAACAAATTGATGCATTACTCATTTAGCGCCAAGCACACAGCTGGTCCCCGAGATGTCCACTTAAACATGTAAACTGTGACTTAACCTCATATTCAGAATCAGAATACTTTATTCATCCCCGAGGGGAAATTGGGTATATAATTGGGAAATAATCCTCAGAGGTCTGGAAGTGAACCGGAGTCTTGTTTCAATCCTCAGCGTTTTTATTGTCATGTTTCTTTTCTGTCTCAGGCTGACCACCCTCAGCAGCATGTCGGCCTCAGATGAGCTTGATGACTCTCAAGTGCGCCAGATGTTGTTTGACCTGGAGTCAGCCTACAATGCCTTCAACCGCTTCCTTCACTCCTCCTAAAGCCTTCATCCACCTTTCTGGACTCCTTCGATTCTGATACCCGTTTCAGAAATATTAAACACTACCTATTTTTTCTAACGGATGTGGTAGTAACTGTATCGATATCTGGACAGGTATTACTTTGATTCATATCCGACCAGTCCCCTCTTTTCTATGTGTATGTCATCTCCTATGCCCACATTTGTGCTGTGACATTCAGACATGCCCATCTTTAATTCAATGATTATGGTACACAACCCGCAGGTTGTCTGATCAGTGGCTAATCCAGAACAGGTTTGCAAGCTGACTGCAGCCTTGCACACTGGGCTCTTTATGTCCTATGAGATGCTCCATTAACTTGACAGGCCGGAGCGATAAAACCCTCTGCATCAGCCTGTCCTTGGTAAAACTGTTTACTTCTGACTTTATAATATCAAAAAGTGTCTATTTTGTACATAGTGTAGCAGGGAAACCAACGAAACAAGCTTAACAAATTCTATTAGACAAAATCGGCGCAGGCTGAAAGATTATGCCAGCTAAAGCTTTTATACAATTAGAAATTAGCCTTGACAAAGAGGGATGGAGAAGTTTTCTTAATGTCCGCTCACTGCCTGATAGGGCTCGAGAATCAAATATTTGGGGATAAATTAGCATTAATGGTTTTTGGATGCTTAATCAAGCTTCATATTACACCAAATTAGTTTCACCTTAGTGAACCTATATTTTGTAAATATCTTTAAATACCAGGTGCCAAAGGCTCAATCTGGTTCGTTGGTCGGTTTATGCTTTTTAGACTGCACTTGAAATTGATGGGAGACTATGGTGAAGGAATGGTATGCGTTTGTTTTTTGCTTTTTTCTTTCTACTCTCGTTAATATTTTAGCTACCAGGACTGTCTCAGTAAACATGACTAATTTTCTTATGTTCTTGAAATGTTAGGGTTTGGCCTCAAAGTGGGCAAAAGAAGGGTACATATCCCTTACTTGCTTACTAAATGTTTCAACCCTACATATTTATTAAGATTTATCATTGTAAATAGTTTTGAATTAAGCATGTAACACCTTTTTCATAATAAAGTTGAAAACTACCTCCAGTTAAGTTTGTATATCATGTTACGTATAACTTCTGCTGAGCAAAACATTTGTTGACATGAAACAGGTTCGTATCAATGTCCCATCGCCTCTCTAAGGAAAGGAAACTGATGGAAGAAGCTGCTGGCAAAGCCAAGTGGATGATGGGGGAAACCCATTTCACCTGCTTCTTACTAGCTGAGAAAGTGTTTTTTAAAAGACTTAAAACCTTTACTGTTATGAAAAAAAAGTGGAACAAAGAAATGAAGTTGGGTTTTTGTTTTTGTTTTTTTACTCATGTTACTTGAATTTCACATGAAAGTTTTCCTGTAACAACATGTAGTCTGGCTGCATTCTGAACTGGAGGTTATTTTACCCAGCAACAGAGATAATTACAAATCTGTAGATAAATTAAAACAAAACAAAAAAAAAACACAAACAGGTCAAAACATAGAAAACTATGGAAACTGAAATTACAATAGTAAATTACATAAACTTTAGAACAATGCCTGCAGTACAGAACATCAATAAATTACATAAACTTTAGAACAACGCCTGCAGTTGGTGCCAGACTTGGGCATAAACATTTTACAAGTAGAGAGGGAAAATATTTTGTATAAATACACAAGCAAGCACAAATCTTGTAGTTGAATTTGGTAAGGATTCTTGATCGTTTTTTTCCGTTTTACAGCCAAATGCCTGAAATAAGTTTGACTTGGGAGGCTGAAATGAGAGAGAAAAAAAAATGGACTCGACCAGCTCTCGGTGTTTTTCTGCAGTTGTTTCCTCCAGCTATGCCTTAGGGTGGTTTGACCCTGACTTGACAACCTCGTCAGTGACGGGCAACTCTGCTTTTGAAGATGAAAGAAGAATGTTATTCTTTCTTAAATTTCATAACAAAATTAACTTATGTGACTGTTACCTTCATCGCATCTCTCCAGCGCCACTCTCAGGAATTTGGTCACTTGGGGATGTTTTGTAATCTTGATCAGCGGCTCAACGTCAGAGCTGTCAATTGATGACTCTTGGTGAAAGAACACATGAAATTAAATATGGCTTCCTGTCTGACCCAGAATTCTCTACACTAGGGATGGGTACCGAAACCTGGTATTCAACGGGCACCGGTACTAAATTATTAAAGACCATAGTATTGATAAGCGCCAACGTTTAACAGTTCTGCTTGGGTATTGGAGAAATTAAGAAAATTTTCCTATTTATCTAGGCTATATAAACTTTATTTTACACCTTTAATCTCACCAACTCCGTTTCTAATTTGCAATGAGATTAAGACAGTCTATGATGCATTTTCGCTATTCCCATTCCAGAAGAGATCTCTCTCTTGGAGCCTGTCGTATGTGTGCTGACGAGCGGGGCCAGCTCTGTCGCACGTGCGTACCTCCCCCGCCCCCCCCCCACACACACAGAGCCTGCTCTTTGTGGCAATGATGGAGAGAATGAACGATCAAAAGTCTGGTTATACTTCACTAGAGTCGATGCTGACATGCTCGTTGCCACAAGTGCGGAAACACAAGCAATCTTTCAAAACATCTAGCGAAAGTACATCAAATACAGACAAAGAAATCCAGTTTTCGACTGCCTAGCTCATAGTTCATCTCTCATTGCCCCATCCACCTCAGGTATGTTATGTATGCTAGCAGCCTAGAGCCCAAACAGAGGTAACTAAATTGTCCAAACATGGGTTGATGATCAAAAGTAACGCTCTGTCCAGACATGAGAAAATAAATCCATCCATTATCCAAACCGCTAATCCTGCTCTCAGGGTCGCTGGAGCCTATCCCAGCAGTCCTTGGGCGGCAGGCGGAGTGACACCCTGGACAGGCTGCCAGACCATCACAGGGCACGCACGCGCGCACACACACACACACACACACACACACACACACACACACACACACACACACACACACACACACACACCTAGGGACAATTTAGTATGGCCAATTCAGCTGACCTACATGTCTTTGGACTGTGGGAGGAAACCAGATCACCCGTAGGAAACCCACGCAGACACGGGGAGAACATGCAAACTCCACACAGAGGATGACCCCAGGTCGCCCCCTAAGGTTAGACTACCCCGGGGCTCGAACCCAGGACCTTCTTACTGTGAGGCGACCGCGCTAACCACTGCGCCACCATGCCCTTACTGTGAGGCAACCGTGCTAACCACTGCGCCACCGTGCCTGAGAAAATAAAGCAATGTTAATTCTGTTCTTAATTTATTTTGTGTTTTTCTCTTAAAAAACAATCAAGAAGAACCGATAGGAGTACCATTAAAGTACCGGATTGATAAGCAGTATCAGTAAGAGTAGCGGTACCATTAAAATCTTAACGATACCCATCCCTACTCTACACAGTCAGCTAGTCATTTTGCAAGGCAGCCATGTACATTTTCAAGAACAATTCTCACTCAAATTTACACAGCAGGACATATACCTCGCACCCCCAACAAACAAGCAGCTCCAGATTCGTAATTCTGAATGGTTTTTCATTTCCGCTTACCATCCATGGTGCGATTTGACACAGTCTGCTTTCTTGACTGTTTCTTAGGTGACGCTCTGGCAGGAGTGATGGCCTTCTTCGGAGAAGCATTGGCCCTCTTCCTCTTCGGGGTTGTTGCATTTCTTGCACCTCTTTGCAGCTTTGTTTTCCCGAGGTCGGTCAAAGGTTCATCATCTGAGCTTTCATCAGTTATCGCTGTCAAAAATAAATAAAAAACAGGCCTTGAAAATCTGTTTAACTATATTTCATGTCAAGTAGGCATGAATGGCTCAAAACATAACCACAACAGGAAAAACATCTCGAACTGCAACCAAACACACTTTTAATCTATAAAGGAATACTCGAGTAGTATTTCGGTGGTCAGGAAATGACGCCCCGTAACAGTTTTGAAAGGACTGTTGATACAAAGACGTAATACCCTGTTTCTTCCTTCTGGCTGGAATGCTTCTTGACACCGGTGTTTTCTTTGCAGGTTCATCGTGCTTTGTAAAAAGCTTTGCCAAGGGCACGTCATCATCTGAACTGCCATCTGAGCTGCCATCCTTTCGATCTATGAATGGTTTTTCATACAGTCCTTAGGTGGTAAGGAGTTGATGCTCTGTAACCATTTCAAAAGCACTCCTGATAGATCAAAGATTGAATACCTTGTCTCTTCCTTTTGGTTGTAGTAGTTCTCGACACCGGCATCTTCTTTACAGGTTTATGCTGCTTGTCAATAAGCTTTACCATGGGAACATCATCTGAGGACAACAAGGCCATCATGTTCACAAAAATTAGTACATGACAATCTGGCATCTGACAAACCCCAACCCAAATTAAATTGCTTTTAGATGTCCGATATCTGTTTTATTATACCGAGGACTAACTTTTGGTCTTTACCTTTTGGTTTTGTTTTCCTCCCGTTGGATGAAACCTTTTTATCAGAAAGGCTCTTCCTTGTATTTGTTTTTATCAATGGCTCATTGGAGCTGTCACTGGAAGGCTCTAGACACGAAGATGAAAAAAAAAATTGCAGCAACTTATTTGTATTTACTGGTCATAAACAAGAGAAAAATATTGATTTAAGCAGTGGACACTTCAGCATACAGGTGCTATTAGAGAAGTATCAGAGAGAACAAAAATGCTTGATTGTAGAGGTCTATACCTCCAAACCTACCCAGTTTCTCTGGAGCACTATTTTTGCTTCTCTTAGTTCTTGTTCTGGACAGCATGAGAGGCACCTCCGTCGGTGGCCGTGTCTTCACTCTGTTGGAGAGTTCATTCAAAGGCTCATCGTCCGAGCTAACGCCATCATCTGGATTAGACAGACAGCAAAAACATATCAGTAAATATCTGGTGGACAGAATGTTTGCTTTCTTCTGCAAGACATGTGTACATCGTGTGTATATGAAGTGGGCTCATATGGGAAGTCCTGACCAGTAGGATGTCTCTTCACTATACCACACCTCACTGCTTCTATCACAGAAAGTTGAATCAGTTCATCTGGACAACGTTTATTGAGAGAGGAACGTTTCATTGGACAGGGAGTCAAAGAGGCCATCTATGTGGCAGGAGCATCAGAACAGCTGAGACGCGTATTTTCCAAACATCACATCTCAGTTGCTTTCAAACCCCAAAACACACTGCACCAGAAATTGGTCCACCCCAAGGATCAGGTCCCCTGGCACAAACAGAGCAATAGTGTATGCTGTTAAGTACTGGGAGGATTGCCATGACTTGTACATCAGGGAAACCAAACAGACGCTGGCCAAGAGGATGGCCCAACACAGAACAGCTAACGCGTCAGGCCAGGACTCCACCCACGGTCTACACCCATCTACAGGCCAGTGGCCACTCTTTCAAGGATGAGGCTGTGCACATCCTTGATGGGGAGGAATGCTGATATGAATAGGGAGTCAAAGAGGCCATCTATGTGAATAGGGAACAACCCTTCCCTGAACCGGGGGGGGGGGGGGCTAAAAGCACATCTGTCACCATCTTATAATGCTGTGATTGCAACCCTTCCCCAATCCTTTGTGAACAGTACACATGGCCATTGAAACTCTAGTTAATGGTCACGGCAATTTGCATATGAAACTGATTGTTTTCAGTCATTATGCCACTGTATTGTTTACCTGCAGTCAGCTGAGACTGAAGAAGTTGCTTAGATGAGTGATGAAATGTTCCTCTCAATAAACGTGTCCAGAAGAACAGACTGAACGTTCTGTGATTTTTTTCCCTACTTCTCAACTCACTAGCAACACTACCATCTTCATCCTCACCACTCACCATTCTCCTTTGCCAAAGAGGTGTTAGAAGTGAGAGCTGAACACTTTGTCTTTTGACACTGCTGTTGGTCACCCTGTGACTTTTTCAGGAACTCTACCAAAGGAACATCGTCATCGTTATCGTCACAGCTTTCCTTGTCTGAAAATTCAAAAAGAAAGCAGGATTTATGACCACCTGTCATACAATTTAGAGAAGACAGTCTACCAGCTTAGTTTCAAAATTATTTTCTACGCTTTTACCAATTTTTTTTTCTACTTTAAACAAAAATGACCATATATATACATTACAAGCTCTGCTTGTCTTAGAGATTTTCCAAATATGTGTATGGTTAATGCAGAATTTAGCGTATTGTTCATATATCCATCTATTATCCAAACCGCTTATCTCGCGGGGATGCTGGAGCCTATCCCAGCAGTCATTGGGCGGCAGGCAGGGAGACACCCTGGACAAGCCGCCAGTCCATCACAGGGCCCACACACACACACACACACACACACCTAGGGACAATTTTAGTACAGCCGATTCACCTGACCTTCATGTCTTTGGACTGTGGGAGGAAACTGAAGCACCCGGAGGAAACCCACGCAGACACGGGGAGAACATGCAAACTCCACACACAGGATGACCTGGGATGGCCCCCAAGGTTGGACTACCCCAGGGCTCGAACCCAGGACCTTCTTGCTGTGAGGCGACCGCGCTAACCACTGCCACCGCCGTGCCGTCAATATAAGTTCATCACCTGATTTCTCATCTGTACCACTGATGCTATCTGATTTGCTTTTCCTATTTCTTAGCTGGTGAAGATGATTTTGTCAGTGGGATCAGAAGCTCATCATCTGAGGTGGCATCTAACCTTTTAGATAGCAGAAGTTAAATTAAAACCTTTTAAGGATCTCTGATGTTTGAGGTGAGACTTATTGTAAGTCGCTTTGGATAAACGCGTCGGCTAAATGACTGTAATGTAATAGAAAGACACAATATTACACTTAAATCCTCACGTAAATGAGAACAAGAAAAGTGTAACCATAACTCGGTATAGGCCTGCGTGACTGGACACATTTCTCAATGGGAAGTAGTATACTAAAATCCCTTACGACAAGAACTCTAAAATTAAGACTTAAAATACTATTCAGCCACACTAAAGACTTTTAAAGGCCTTTCAGGGATGGGCAACATGATCCAGAAAGGGCCGGTGTTGGTGCAGGTCTTTCTGGATCATGTTGCCCATTCCTGGCAGGTAATAATCAAGAGATCTAACACCCCTACAGACATTGCAGACATGAACTAGCCATTTCTATCACTTTCCTTAACAAGCCGGTCATTTTGACCGTTTTGGATTTTAAAGTTTAATAAGTTTTGTGGAAAATAAAAGATAGACCTGCCGCTCACTAAATGGCCCTAAAATTGCATATATTTGCATTAAAATAAGTTTTAGATCAATTGTACAAAAAAGTTATAAGATCTACCTAAAATGACCATGATCGGTCAACATGACCGCACGTAATTTGCGTGATTGTGCGTGTTTATCGCATCATTTCCTTTTAATTTTTGTGTCAGCCGTTTCTTAACAGACATACTAACATATGTAATGCATTAATATCTCAACTGGGTCTTTATCTTGACAGAATATAGAGTTTAAAAACCGCCGGTCATTTTGACCGCCCATGGTCGTTCTAGTAGTTTTTAAGTTCCGGTTGTTGTTTGGGACTGTTTCATTAGTTAATTTCAGTTCTTTTTTTTCACATTTCACGTTTTATAGGCCTTGTTGCATTTGTCAGATTAGCAATATGTGTTTTCTGTTTTGTTTTTCAGGTAATATTTTCACTTTTTCAATTTTGCTGTTCAAGTTCAACCATGTCTCTGAAGTTTAAATTGTTTAAAAAAATAGTCTTATAGTTGTTAAAATGTTGATTTCATTCATTTCCATCCATCCATCCAAACCGCCTATCCTGCCCTCAGGGTCGCTGGAGCCCATCCCAGCAACCACCAGGCGGCAGGCAGGGAGACACCCCAGACCATCTCACTCACACGCACGCACGCACGCACGCACGCACGCACACGCACACACACACACACACACATTCACACCTAGGGAAAATTTAGTACAGCCGATTCACCTGACCTACAAGTCTTTGGACTGTGGGAGGAAGCCAGAGCCCCCGGAGCAAACCCATGCAGACATGAGGAGAACATGCAAACTCCGAACAGGACGACCCGGGACGACCCCCAAAGTTGGACTACCGCAGGGCTCGAACCCAGGACCTTCTTGCTGTGAGGCGACCGCGCTAACCACTGCGCCACTGTGCCGCCCCCTATACACCATTATTTTAATAATAATCATTACATTTATATAGCACTTTTCTAGACACCAAAGCACTTCACGTTTTCTTATTAAGACATTGTGTTGGGTTTCCAGAATCTAACAGTGTCTTGATTACCTACTATAATAGTTACCATTATAATCCAGCATTTGATTCTTGGTTAATAAAAAATAATCATACATTGTATAAAAATAAGCCTATTGATTGTAGATGCTTAAACAAATTATTTCCCCCGTTTCCCCCCTTTGTGACTCTGAGGTCACATCAGAGTTAAAGTGTCCAAATCAACAACATAAGAAAAGTACACTCATTAAACATAAAAATCTCAGTAGTGAATCAAAATGAACACAGTCATAGGTGGGGGCGAAAAACCCAGTACAGCTATGTCTCCTTGTAACACTGGGAAAATTCCCCCACAGCCTCCTAATGCCAACCGTCCATCCGTAGGGTGACCACTTAAAAGCCTACAACCTGTTGCATAGGTCCTGTGATTGCATAGATATTAATGTAAACTTGCAATGAGATCAAAATACTTGTTTCCAAAATTGGCGAAATGTCGTGCATATGCTCAAGCAAACTGAAATCAGATAAAGGTCTAAGGTGAAATCAAAATTTTATCAAAGTGCGGTCAAAATACATCAAAATATATACTTACTAAAAGACCAGCCTCCATAAACAAAGTCAGTACAACACGTGATGAATATAACATAATCGTGATAAATATATTATAACTGTGATGACTGTAATATAATTGAGACGAATATTGGAGGGGAAGAGAAGTGCAAACAAAGGTCTTCCCAAGGCTCTATCTTGTGGCTATGAGAGTGCTCGCTGTTCCTGCCACCAGTGCACCAGTGGAGAGGGTATTTAGTCACGGAGACCTTATTATTCCCTGTGATGGCCTGGCGGCCTGTCCAGGGCATCTCCCAGCCCGTCGCCCAACAACTGCTGGGATAGGCTCCAGCATCCTCGCAACCCTGAGAGCAGAACAAGTGGCTTGGACAATGGATGGAATGGAAGAGGAGATCTTCTGTACTTCAACCCAGATGCTTTATGCATCGTTGAGGGTCACCACTGTGGAGAGGTTACAAGCACATTCGACGCACAGTGGCTCGGATTCGGTTTCAGTCATTTCCTAACAGACATACTAACATATACAATGCATTAATATCTCAATTGGGTATTTATCTTGACAGAATATAGAGCTTAAAAACCAGTGGTCATTTTGACCGCCCATGGTTGTTTTAGGTAGGAGTGAAATCCCAGTCGTTCTAGTATTAAATTGTCATTTTAGCAAATCGCTAGATTTACTGGGATGTCAGGGCGGCTGGGCTTCATTATTCATGGCATTTTCTGTCCTGTTGTAAGTGTTTGAGCTCAATTACTCAACCCCAACCTGTTATTGGGACACTGTGCTTACTGGTTTTTGCATTTTTTCCCCCCAGTATTAGCAAGTTTTTCCTCACCACTTTTGTCTTTTCCAGAACTTTCATCAGAGTCGAGTGTCCAGTGCTGTGTGTTTTCACTCTGGTGTGTGTCATCCCTCTGTCGCTTCTCCAGAAAGTTGGACAGAGGTATGTCATCATCTGAGGTCAGAAATGTTATATGACATATCAATACTATTAAAAAATGGCATTATATACTGTGAATGACATAGGTTGGCTAAGAAAAAAATGGTCCATAATCTAAACATTTGACTAATCATCTGTTGCTCTTATCTTCATACTTGATATGAATCTAACTCGACCTCAGACTGCATATACTGTAGGCTCACATGGTGTAAAGAGGTCTGATAAATATTCCAGGGTCAGCTTTAAAAATTCTCGGTAACATTTTGAAAATTATAACTTTACAGGAAGCCAAAGCAAAAAAACAAAAACAAAAAAACCCCCAAGAATGCTCCCATTTTTTTAACCAATCAATAAGTCATGAATAGAGTGATTTACAATAATCGAAGCATGAGGAAACAAAAGCATAAATACCTTTCTCAAAGGACAACAAAAAACAAAACAAAAAAACACGATTTTTTAAACGATTCAGCTGGATATACGATGGATCACACAACTCTTTCCACCTGTTAATCAAGGTTATCCAACCAAGCAGTTACACTTGTGATTCTATTAGTCAACCAATAGTAAGGATAAGCGGTTTGGCTAATGAATGGATGGATAGTCTTTTCTATGGACCTTGAATTGTAGACTCAGGTGTGTGTAATTGCTTGGTTGGATCAAAGACCTGCAACCACACCAGCCCTTTTTAGAACATGTTGCCCATCCCCGAGTCCTAAAAACTCACTCCAACACTTGACATTTTCAATTTTCACACACACACACACACACACACACACACACACACACACACACACACACACACACACACACACACACACACACACACACACACACAGAGTTCAAAACTATATAGCTGCGAAAACTCCCAGCTTTCACTCGAAGAGAATAGTGCAGTGATGTTACCTGATGGATCATCTACCATACTCATTATTTCCTCAGTGTAGAATAGCTTGAAGCTAACTTTGCGCTTGGTTGGCTGGGTGCTGTAGCCCTCTGATCGGTTTGTAATGTTCGCTTAGCCAACAACCAGTTAAGAGCCAAATACGGAGAGAACCGTCTCAGTAAATTTTCAAGTTCAGACCTCAAAACGTTAAACTATCAGCCCCATCTGCTTGCGGCGACGCCAAATTCGTCCGTCTTCCCATTGTCACTTGGAGGCTTGGCACCCTGTCGACTGTTGATGACGTGACGTCGCCACTAATATAAGTATGACGTATAGACTTCTTCCTGGTTTTTATTGGCGGTTGGCATCCGAAACGTCTCGATGTGTGCTCAATAGACCACCGGAACACTTCCGGGTACCTTGACAACAGCACGCCAGGAGAGGGGGATAGAAAACCCAAGCCGCCAAGCCGCACTTTATTAGATACGCAGCCTAGCCGTAGCTACGATGCCCAAAAGTTGCTGTGTGGTGGACTGTACTGTTAACAAGAAAAACAACCCAAATATTCGGGTTTTTTTGTATTGCCTAAAAGGCAGAAGGAGGGAGAAAAACGATTGAAATGGCTCCAGGCGATCAGAAGGAAAGACAAGGATGGACAACTTTGAGATCCTGACAGCAAACATGTTTACGTCTGCGGTCTGCACTTCATCACTGGTAATGTTAGCTAGTTTAACCAGCTAATAATAGGTTACGTCTATTCTACATTTTATAATCACCAAAATGTCAAGAACCGGTAGCTATATGGAATTCCACAGTTAGCTAAACCTGTCTGAATGGGATCACATTCTTCAAACCCATATGTATTTTTATCCATTAAAAATCATAAAATGGTCCCTCCCCCCTGAATATTTGGTCACATGCTCAATTTTGTTTATCTTTCCTAGAAACAAGGGGTAACTACCCCGGTCTCCCTTACCCAGTTAAAATGCAAACATTGTTATCACATTATTATTGTCATCCTTATTGAGTAGTATATCGTGCATCATTGTATGCAGTCATGTGTAATCCAGTAAAAAGCAATAATTGAATAAAATGCAAACATTTGTTGAAAATGTAGCCTAGTTCGTATGTCTTTTCCCCATGGCTGCTCTAGGCCATGATGTGTGATTTAATTTTTGCCTTTTATCATTTCAGGGTGTAATGCAAAGGACCCCATGCACCCGGACTACTGTCCCTTGAAAGGACACTGGCCACCGATACTGCGAATTTTTCGCAAATATCGGTTCTTGTCCGCAGCAGCCAACGTAGCGACATAGTTAGCCATTTAAACCGTGTTCAAACTTGCCGGCTTCTATCGCCCTCTAGCCCCCCCCCCCCCGCTCTAACGTTCGAACGCGGAAGTGCAGTGGTCTGGTTGAATCAGTTCATCTGGATACAACGTTTATTGACAGATATCTTGATGCATCCTCAATAATCCAGGTCGTCATCTTCAGTATGAAGATGTCACTTAGTTGAGTGAGGAAACGTATGTCAATAAACGTTGTATCCAGATGAACTGGTTCAACCTTCTTTGATACTGACAGATATGTTTGATCACTCAACTACGCGACCTCTTCAGTCTAACCTGACTGCAGGTATCCCCCCACCCCTTATAAACAATACAGTTGCGGTCTATTCCGTTGCCTACCAACACATAGTACAAGTACATAGTACAACAAATAGGACGCAAATTGCAGATATTTGCTCCAGATATTCGGTTGTTGTTTCTACTATTGGATACGTCGACTCGTGTGGATGAGAAGCACGGGGCCTAATAACAGTCCGTATGGGGAAAACTCTCGGCGAGAGGGTCAATGACAGATGAGGCCAGCGGAGGGAGACAACGGGCCGAACAGTACTGTGAGATGGGGCCGTTGGTCTAAGCCCCTCCCCTAGCGTTGTGCGTGAACGTACACCCCAGCAAGAAATAGGGATTTGTTTGGATGTTAGGCCTTATTCACGCTTACGCTACGCTCACGCTATCCTGTAATGATGCGCAAATTACATGCGGTCATTTTAACCGATCATGGTAGAGCTTATCATAACTTTTTTTGTGTGCAATTGATCTAAAACTCATTTTAATGCAAATATATGCAATTTAGGACCATTCAGTGAGCAGCAAGTCTGTATCTTCTCCCCCCCACAAATTTATTAAACTTTGAAAATCCGAAACTGTCAAAATGACCGGCTTGGATGTAAGAAGTCACATGCTTATTTGCACACGTGATAATGTTGTAATGGAAACTGTGGAGAGAAGAGAAATTACGGTAACAGTTGAAAAATAATTTTATTACATACGCACAGATAAATATTCACGCAGTGTAAGGTTTGACAGACAGAAGACTCAGGAAATAAGAAAAAGACGATATTTTTCATGTCCAGACAGAAATCTGGCAGAGCCGTTATTTTCATTATACGAAGAAAACAAGGACATCATTACTCCATTCCCAAGTTCAGAAAAGTAAAAAATAAGTTATCGGGGAGCTCACATTATTGAAAACAGGGATGTGATTGATTTATTCATTTGTCTTATCATTTACTTATTAATTTACTGATTTTTGCAGGACTTGAAATGTTTTGTCTGATTTCAACACACTGCTCTCAGCTCATGGAGAAGATTTGTACTTCTGCTCTCTCCCACTTTTTTTTCCTGCAACTTGGTACTCTTATCACATCCCTGAGAAAGATGCTAACTCTTAAAACATGTCCTATGGGAAAGCCAGCCTGCCAAGATGAGGAAAATTTTGACTTTTTAAGTCTTTTTTTTCCTACTTGACTCAATAAACCATTCTAAATGAAAAGTGCTATTGCAGAAATACTACCATCTGTAATCTTGTAGCTGTCTCAGTTCAGAATCTGTACCTACACATTAATCACAAAATCTACAGTACAATGCAAATCCATTAATGATGTGTAAAACATTGGCATGTCCCTCTCAAAAGACTACTAAATATTGTATGTCTTCAGCTAACCTGAAGGAGATTGGATTCATGAAGTTAAAGAAGATCCAAATGACAGTTTTTCCAATATCTTATGCACCCATATTTCTCAAATTGAAATTTCCTGACCATTTCAACCAGAGGTTCTTATCGTTAAACCCATTATCATTTATCATACTCATTAAGTTCAAACCAAAGCTAAGATACCACCATCCAGGCAAGGCTAGACAGGGTGTACACATAATTCACAACGTTCAGTTCGCCCTTAAAAATTGAAGTCTTGTGTTTTGCATTTTTTTACCCACAGAAATTGTACAAAATTAAAAAGTGCTTGGTTTCCTGTGTTAAATATTCTGAGAAAGTCCTTACTGTTGGATAGTGGCTGAAGCTGTTTTGCTGATGAGTACACATTACAGTACAATGGCTGAGACACCATTTTAAGTGGAGCAGTCCTTGTATCACAGTACAGGTTGATTAACTGTCCAATACTTTGTTCTGTGCAACCTGTGTATCGGTGCTGGTGTTTGTGAGTGCTCTCTTGGACGGAGTTTACATAGCAGCCATCTTGCTTGCCTCTCGGACCCCGCTCAGATAGGCCCCTGTTACAGTCTGGGGGAAGTGTCTGTTGGTGGCCTGAGAACATAAACCAATAAAATTTACTTTTTAATGCCTTGTTACAAACTGCTTAATTTCACACTTGCAAAGACACATTCTATGATAATATCAGTATGTACAGTTAGGCCAGAATTTATCTTCTATATTTTTAAAACTCATTTTTAAAAATCATCTATTTTCTTTCGTAATTTATTTTGGATATTACATATTTACCTATATCTTGGGTTTGTTTGTAAGCTTTTTTGCATACTTATTTTACGACCCTTTAATTCAGTTGAAAGTATTGTGGAGTCAGGATTTCTTTGCACCGCCTGCACCGTGCGTAACAATTGCATGTGCTAAACTTGAAAATGAACCCATAACTACTGGCACATTAAAAGTTCCGAGATGGTACAGCTTTAACATCCACCACCTTTGAATTTGCATGAGTTTCTGTGCTGGCCTAGAATCACATCCTGCCAGGAACAAAGGATCTCTCCCGTGTCTTTCCTACTCTCTCTACCCCTCAGCTTTAGCCCTGTCTAAAAAAATGAAATGAGAAAATACAAAGGTGAGTGGACTGCCCGCTATAAATAATAATAATAAAAAAAAAATCAACAAACAATTGGATGACAAAGAGGTGTCCTGTGAAGTGAAGAATCTGAGTTTTGTGCTCCAGAAGGGGTCATCAATTGATTATATACGCTTCTGCAGGAATTACTCTATATGAATACCATGGTCAAATCCTGACAGAAATTACGGTCCCGTGTCTCTCTCACTCTTCTTCCCTTCAGCTTTCCAACTGTCTATGTAATTTCTGATTGTGAGCGGATGTCCTGTTGGCCTAAGAAAAAGTAAACTGTTAGCTCTTCTTACAGAAAGAGATGTTTCATGATACACTTGCCTTGAAAGATGGAAGCAGTCTCACCCTTAGGTGGATTATCAGACAATGGACCCCTGGGCATGGACGTGTAAAAGCCCCCTTCCCTTGCAGGGCAGGTACACTAACTTGCAGCCAACAGCACAATAACTTAATTCATTCACCTGTACCTCAAAAGGATTTACAGCGCACATACACACAATTAACGCCAACAGCATATTAACTAAGACATAGCTACATAGCTGCAGTGTCCTTCAGTTTTTCAGTAAGACTTTTGGGGCTCTGTAATTGAGATGAATGATTAAGTCGTTTGCCTATGCAACAAGAAATGTAAAGTTAACAACGACTTCACATACAGTCTCTGGTTTGGGGCCTCCTGAGCCCTGTAGGCCCGTTCGGTAATCCACCCATGGTCTCACCTCGCCAGCGAAAAAGACTTTTCCTTGCACATCCTCAGCGATGATATCATAGGCTTCTCCACTGCCCCCCGTCTTAACAAAGCTGTAGGACATCTGGGACCACATGTCTTTGCTCCAACGTGTGACAAAGTAATTCAGTGGTTCTGGGACCTCCTATTAAGTATTATGAAATAAGTCACAACTCATTTTATTAGCTAATAATAATAATTCCAAAACAGAGCATGGAAAATGTTTTTTAAAATCACAGAAAGTTGAATCAATTCATCTGAACACAACATTTATTGGGAGAAACATTTCATCACTCATCTAATCAAAGAAAGTTGAATCAGTTCATCCGGACACGTTTACTGAGAGAAATGTTTCTCTCTCAATAAACGTTGTGTCCAGCTGAACTGATTAAAAACTTTCTGTGATTTTCTTACCTGGATTATTGAGCATGCATAAAGACATCACTCATCTAAGTGACATCTTCAGTCTCAACTGACTGCAGGTATCCTCACCCTTATAAACAGTAGAAAACAACCAAAACCAACTATTGGTTTCATATGCAAATTACCATGACCATTAACTAGATTTACAATGGCCATGTGTACTATTCACAGAGAATTGGGGAATGTTTGCAATCACAGCATTGTAAGATGGCGAAAGAGGTACTCTTAGCCCTCCCACTCGGTTCAAGGATGGTTGTTCCCTCTTCACATGAGACTAAGAGTACATCTGTCGTCATTTTACAATGTTGTGATTGCAATTATTCCCCAACGTTCTGTAAATAGTACACACCCCGCTTCCAGTGTGGGAAGAGAGCGGCGCAAATTCACGTTTGCAGCAGCCTCACCCAGTACCGTCCATGCAGCGTCTTTGTCCACGTCTGTGTCCAAGTTTTATCTTCGTTTGATGGCTGGGAGAGCTGGCACTGGATCGGCTCGGAGAGCATGGTCTGCTGCATCCTGTTGGCTCAGGGACCACAGCCCTGCCCGGAGCCATGCCCGAGAAGGTAACACCGAGGGCGTCTGACAGGACGTGGAAGGGGAGCAGGCTAAGCTAACTGATAGCCCATGCAGACCAGCAGTTCCCATAACACCAAGGGCGGTCTGGCAGCGGCTTCACCTGGCGTTGACTGTGGTGTTTTTGGTGTCGTCGTGTGGCATGCGGGGAGGTGTGTCAAGGGTGTCTGGCTGAGAGAGCAGGCGTTGGATCGGCTAGGGGAGCCTGGTCTGCCGTGTCCGGTGGGCCCAAGGACCACAGCCCTTGCCTGCAGCTTCACCCGAAGAGAAAACACCGAGGTGGTCTGACAGGACGCAGAAGCGGGACAGGCTAAGCTAACTGCTAGCCCATGCAGACCGGCAGTTCCGACAGTCATCCTGGGTGGCATTTGTTCCCTTGGACAGTGTTTTTTTTTTAAAGTTTTGATATATGTGTTAGTTTGGATATATGTGTTAGTTTGGATATGTGTGTCCTTGTAGTTCTTAGATATGTGTTTTTGTTGCACTGCCATGGGCTGGGGGAAACGATATTTCGTTTCATTAAAAACAAAGTGACGAAGTGTTCCTGATTCCTGACATGGCCATTGTGACTCTAGCTAATGGTTACGCCAACTTGCATATGAAACCGATCGTTGGTTTTGGTCGTTATGCCGTTATGTCATTATACTGTACTGTTTATAAGGGTGGGGATACCTGCAGTCAGTTGAGACTGAAGAAGCCACTTAGATGAGTGATGAAACGTTTCTCCCAATAAACGTTGTGTCCAGGTGAACTGATTCAACTTTATGTATTTCCTTACCTGGACTATCGAGCATGCATAAAGTCATGTTTTTTAAAATGCATGAAAGATCTTTGATTTGAGACACCATACTGTTAGTAGATCATTATCTGTTATCATCAGTTTTAGTCACATAACAAATGTGTCAATTTAGTGGTGACATTTTTTTTTCTTTTGGTTTTGTGCAGCCTGTTTGGTTTTGTGCAGCCTGAGTGTTACCTGTTCCCTGAAAAGCTCACGCAAGACCTTCATGCATTCATCTATGACCTCCTTGTCTTCCATGTCTCGGACGGCGGGTACAGCATCCCCAGTGATGACAGACATAAGAACAGATTTCTTCCCCTACGGATGAAGATAATGAGCTATATTGTAATGTCAAGCTTCCTGGCTTATAATTATTTAGATGTTAGGGTAAGGTAAATGTTAGGTTAAGAGTAGGTTGAGGTTGAGGTTATGTTAGGTCAACTTTGGTATTTTTGAGGGCGTCCGGGTAGCGTGGTGGTCTACTCCGTTGCCTACCAACATGGGGATCGGCGATTCAAATCCCTGTGTTACCTCCGGCTTGGTCAGGCGTCCCTACAGACAACTGCCTGTGTCTGCAGGTGGGAAGCCGGATGTCGGTATGTCCTAGTAGCTGCACTAGCGCCTCCTCTGGTCGGTCGGGGTGCCTGTTCGGGGGGGAGGGGGAACTGGGGGGGGGATAGCGTGATCCTCCCACGTGCTAAGTTCTCCTGGCGAAACTCCTCACTGTCAGGTGAAAAGAAGCGGCTGGCAACTCCACATGTATCAGAGGAGGCATGTGGTAGTCTGCAGCCCTCCCCGGATCGGCAGAGGGGGTGGAGCAGCGACTGAGGTGGCTCGGAAGAGTGGGGTAATTGGCCGGATACAATTGGGGAGAAAAGGGGGGGGGGAATCCCATGTTGCAAAGGCACAACATCACAATAATGTGATTGGTCCTTTATAGGGCTGCACAATATATCGAAAATTTACCTTCATCGTGATATCAATATGTGCGATATACGTATCGCAAAAGACTGCTTGAACTGCAATAAATGGTATATGCACATGCCATGCATTCACACTCTGCATACTACTAGGAGTTTGTGTTGACTTTGGTGTCCCCTTCTGGAAAAAAGGCAATAGTGTCACTTGGCCAATTCCGCCTCAGTAACAACAAAATATAATCTAAGAAATAAAATTCTAACATTAGTTACTCTCTCTGCAAAACTGGTAAGACATCAGTTTTAAATTGAGACTGTTACATAATCATTTATAATATTAACTCCTAGTAGCTGCTTTAAATAGGCCTAGATGTTCTGTTAAAGTGATGAAGGAACTGTATTACCATGCAACGAAGTTGTGGTATTTGTTCATTGTCAATATAGCGGTGTAGCCAGGTGCATTTTTTTCCAATAAAACCATGTTGCTGGAATGGAAATAATGCATTTTGTCCGTCTTGGGAGAGAGATCCCTCCTCTATTGCTCTCCCCGAGGTTTCTTCCTATTTTTTCTCCCTGTTAAAGGGGTTTTTAGGGAGTTGTTCCTTATCTGATGAGAGGGTCTAAGGACAGGATGTTGTGTTGCTGTTAAGCCCACTGAGGCAAATTTGTAATTTGTGATATTAGGCTATACAAATAAAACTGATTTGATTTGATTTTTTTAATTCAGTGTACATAGTCTGTTCATTGTCTGGGGTCTGTCTTAGCAGCTAACCTAAAGCAGACAGACATTAAAACTGTATACTTCAATATTTGTTTATTTATCGCGAGTCATATCGTCATCGCAATATTCAACAATGTTATTGCATATCACATGTTTTCCTAATAGTGTGCAGCCCAACTTTGCAATGATGGTCCTGGAGCAACATTAATTATGATGTCGTGAGAACCATACCAACACAGCAATATTAGATTGTGCACAGCTGTTTTATGGGTCAGCACCCATTCAAAAATGTTAAAAAAATTTTTTGCTGGTGTAACATTTGTTCTTGGTTAGATAAAATTACTCCGATTCTCAATTATACCAAAATGTGGTTTGGTCAATTTCTCAGTCATATTTATCTGACTGTACTTTCTTGATACTGCTTTTCATTATTATATAACCTGTGACATTCCATCCTCCTTTGTTTATTTAACTACCAGACTGGGATACTTGTTGTCTAATGTCACTTAAAAATATACGAAACAATTAAGAGTTCGCTTTTCTTGACCCTGTTGCAATAAATGATATCTTTGCCATTTCAGTCATGGGAGGATGACTCATCTTTTTGTTGAAGGGTTAGTTTTACAAGCCAAAAGATGAACCGATCACACTGCAAGAAGCTTGGACATCAACACGAAGCACCAGCTAGCGGAGCCTTCTGGCCAGCAAGGCTTTAATAGATTAATTAATAGATGTTTTCAAAAATGTGTTGGCAGGGCGTCCTTACAGCACAGCATCCAGTTATGGACACAACAGAGACAATCAGTAAAGCTCTCCTCTCTCCTTTCTAATAAAGCAGGCCTGACCTACTACATAACAGCCTCTTATTTCAAAATACTACAGTCTTTTTTCAGAATGACATTGGCGACCATTCCTTTAAAAAAGAAACCGGTGACACTGTTGAGATCTGCTGGGTTAAAAAACAAAACAAAAACACTTGCTGGGACAAACCTGCGGGTCCATGTCATAGAAGACACCAAACATGCCCCTCTTGTCCGGACTGGGGGGTATGTGACCAAAGTAGTCTGCTCCTTGGATTTTGTTGTCCCAGAATCTGTATGGGAACTGCAGCGCAATCTGGGGGAAAATGGTTTGAAAACCATTTATTTTTAATTAAATGAAGCATACAACACAGGAAACTATTTAATTTCCCCATAAGATAAATACACAAAGAATGTAAATCTATCAATTAGTCAATCTATCATCAACAAGCCGCAGTATTCGCTAGATACAAAAACTCCTTAGTCCAACTAGAAGAGGATAATCCTTACTGGGCTTGTCTGGGTAAACAGGCCGGCTAGTTACAGCCACAGTTCAGCTGGCTAATGGCAGAGGTTCATTTGCTTAAGGGGAATATTATGTGTAACATCTTAGACCCAACAGTATGCCTAACTTTTCCTAACGTACAAATGCAAAAAATAAAACATACCTTTATTTTAAACAGTGGGGTAGCATTGTGTGGAATGTACATTTTTCATAATAAAGTGAGTAAACACTCAATTCCAAATCTGCTACACACAAGCCTTACAAACAAAACAACAACGTCATACTGTAGCGACCAGGGGAGGCGGTCGCTCTGACTGTCGGCGGTTCTGCGCTGGGGCAGCACAATGGCTGATGGGACTGTTAATGTTAGATTTAAAATTCTATTTAATGATGTGGTGTTCATGTTGTGGTTATTCTCATGTTGTTGTTTTGGGGGTTCGACTCAGGCTAACTGACTGTAGGACAGTGACTGGGACTGATGTCGCCACTTGGGACATCGGGGGGGGCTTGTTATGTTGTTGTCTGTTCTGGCCGGTGTGAATAAAGGAGCACTCTCGGGGTCGTGTGGTGTATGGGGCATGGGAGTTGCGATTAAAAAGAGACCTCTGCCTCTCGACTCATTCTTCCACACCAGCTCACCACAACACTTTTAGTTTTAGTTGACAGCCCCCCTACTTAAAACATCTTCCCGAGCGTCTGTTATGCACGACAAACTTTAACATTATTGTTCCTCTCACCTTCTCTATGATACCTGCTCCAAGACTGTGGATTGCCTTCAGCTTCCTCTCTGGCAGTGATGGGTTGAACTGAATCAAGTTTTTCTGAAGTAAAGTCAACGGGACCGTGACAAGAACCTAAACAGGTAAAGTGGATGTAAATAAAATGATGCGCTATAGTAATCTATAAATTGGTCTCATTCCCACATATGCCTATACACCTATCCCATGCTGTAAAACCGCTGTCTTGGATAAAAGTTTTAAAAAAAAGAAGATATATTACTGCTGTTCCCCCTTTTTAACGTCATATCTTGAAGGTCAAAAGCCCATTGTCTTTTGGCTGCCATAACCCCTCAACACAGAAGCTGAGGCTTTCTCAGTCTTTAGTGAAGCTTCAAGGTTTCATCGTTTTTTCTCTTTACAAATTCCTTTCTACGCTCACCTTCTGTGCCATCCACTGTGACCCATTGGAGGAGGTAACTTTGATGACATCACCTGAGTAGTCTATAGCCTGAACCTGAAATATTAAAAAAAAAATCCAGTTTTCAGGAATATATTTTTTCAACATAACCATCTTAATGTAATGTGTAGAAAAGCAGCAAGTAGGATTAATAAACGATTCAATGACAAACCGGACAGTTGGTGCGGATGTCGAGGCCTTCAGCCAGTTTGTGGAGTAAAACAGAGTAGCCCTTGGTGAGTAAGGTGTGGTCTCCTGAGAACTGGGCAAAAAATTCATTGTGGTCCCAGGATCTTGCTGACACCTATGAAAACGAATGTCATACATTATGTTTCTCCAAAATATTAATAGTTAAACATTTATGGGACAGATGGATTAATCAGTCATAACATGGGTAGAAAGCAGAGAGAGCATTACAGCATGTTGGGTTGTACAGAGAGCCCTTTTCTGTACAATCGCTACCTATTTCGTATGCGTAAGGCCACTGAAATGTGATTTACAATGATTAACTTATTCACACGTGTATTACAAAAAGATTTGACATGGGCCATTTGAGACTATTGACATTAAGCAGAGCAGTGACAGACCTTAGTCAGTATGCAGATAATGGATTGTCGACAGCCGTGGAATGGTCACCAGAAACTGCAAAGTTATTTTCCTGCACCTAGCATTGCCATTTCCGTTATTACCACGTGGGAATGAATCAAAGCCTCTGAATAGCATACAGGCTTTGCACATTAACACAGCCGAATGGGTTTCCATTTTAACTGTTCTATAGCTATAGGCGGAAGGCTATAGTCAGTCTCCCATCGTCAGGAGACATATAAGGGGGTATGGAGCAGTGGGAACTGGCTAGGGTGGAGGGAGCGTGAGGGTTTTGTGGGTGGTGATGGGGCACTGAGGTAACTGGGGCTTTGGCCATTTAAGGCTTTGTAGGTCAGGAGGAGGACTTTGAAATGTATCCTGTAATGGACTGGTAGCCAGTGAAGTTGGGCAAGTATGGGGGTTATGTGGACTGACTTTTCTGAGCCACTGAGGACTGGCAGCACTGTTCTGAATGAGTTGTAGATGGTTGACAGATTTGACTGGAAGACCGGAGAGAAGGACATTGCCATAATCAATTCAGGAGAAGATTAAGAAGATTTTTGCATGGGCCAGTTTTTTTTTTTTTTGGTGTCATCTTTTGAAAGAGATGGCTTCAGTCTGGCTATAGGTGAAAAAAAGGAAATCTGGTGGCCATGGGTCTTCATGGGTGGGCAGATCATCAGTGAGCCAGGGACAGGTGCGGTGGAAGGTGGCTTTCCTTATTTGGTCAGGGGCAAGGGTGTTGAGGGAGATGGTCAGTGTGGTATTGTAGAGGTTGATCAATTCATTGGGGGAGATTGAGCTGAAATCAGTTGAGAGGATGGACATTATGGATTCAAGAAAAAGGGCAGTGTCCAGATTGTGCAGGCTGCAGTACCTCATGACCCTCTTTGTGGGGGTGGGGGTTATTGGAGGATGGACTTGTCAGTGATAGTGATACAGCCTTATGGTTGGAGACACCAAGCTCAATGATGTTTAGGTCAGAGGCAGGTACATTTCCAGTGATAATGAGGTGCAGTGTGTGGCAGCGGTTGTGGGTGGGGCCATTCACATGTTGTGTGAGGTTTAATGAGTCCATGTGGGCCAGGAAATCAGCAGCCATGGAACATTTGGGGGAATCCACATGTCTATTAAAATCACCCAATATAAAAAAACTGGAGCGATTGGGACATACTGAAGTAAGAAAGTTAAGAAACTCCGGAGAGAAGGATGGGTGAGATTTGAAGGGCGGTAAATTAGTATAACCATTGGGGATTTTGGTGGATAACAATTAAAAGCAAGGCACTCAAAAGGATTGGACAGAAGCAGACAGTGGTTGGAGGAGTATAGAGTCCTTGTACAGGACAGCAATGCCACCACCGTGGCCACGAGCATGGGCTTTTTCAAACTGATTATAACCCAATGGGAATGCCTCATTTAGGTAGAAAAAAAAATCACCCCCTTTATGTCAGGTTTTGGTTAAAAATATTAAGTCTGAGCCATCGTCAGTAATAAAATCATGGATCAGAGTGGATTTATTGGTCAGAGACTGGGTGTTAAAAAATACAATGCGAATGGGGTTCATGGGAGCAGAGGCACCCACACATTTTTGCAAAGGCTGCAGTAGACTGTAGTCTACAGCCCGAGCCAAATGATGTGCGCGTCCGTGCGACGTTATGCAGTTGATATTATTGCAACTTGGGTTAAAGTAGTAACCTCGGCCAGAGCCCCTGTTCACATACCTTTTTTTTTTTTTTTAACACTTACTGAAACATCGGTTTCCCTCAATGTAGCAGTTTATGTACCAAGAGACGGGGGGCTTCGAGAAGGTAACCATGATTAAAATGAGCAAATTGACCATGGTTGAAGGAGTCCTACTGGTTCTGACAAGTGCTGTAGATCTGTCAAGGCCAGCTAGCATGGAAACTGCAGGTCACGGAGAGATTGAGAATCCAGCGGCAGTAGCATGACAGAGGGTGGGAGCTCCATCAGGCAGGGTAGGGGCAGGTAGGGAGTAGATCCAGGTGAACGCCAGCAGCCATCCTCAAAAAGTTTGGCATTAACATCAGGATAATCCCAGGCATCCAGGTAACGTAGCGGTCTATTCCGCTGCCTACCAACACGGGGATCACCAATTCGAATCCCCAAGTTACCTCCAGCTTGGTCGGGTATCCCTACAGACACAATTGGCCGTGTCTGCGGGTGGGAAGCCAGATTAGGGTATATATCCTGGTCACTGCACTAGCACCTCTTCTGGTCGGTTGGGGGGTATTTTGGGGGAAGGGGGAACTGGGGGAAATAGCGTGATCCTCCCACGTGCTACGTCTCCCTGGCGAAACTCCTCACTGTCAGGTGAAAAGAAGCGGCTGGCGACTCCACATGTATCAGAGGAGGCATGTGGTAGTCTGCAGCCCTGCCTGGATCGGCAGAGGGGGTGGAGCAGCGACCAGGATGGCTTGGAAGAGTGGGGTAATTAGATGGGTACAATTAGGGAGAAAATTCCAACAACAAAAAAATAAAAATAATCCATCGTAGTAAAACATGCCAAAAATAAATAAATAAAGGACCTATCCTATGAATTAGCATTGATAGAATGATAAAACATAAAAAATAAAATTGTGCAACAAACAATTTTTCCCGGAGAAGCAGCAGCCAATTCACGCCAGCGTACCCTCTTGTACTCAGTTCAACAGAAACATAAGCCTCTTTGAGAGGACCCAAAATTATTGTCAGTTTCTTTTCTAAACAAAATGCCAACCAACCTGAGCTGTGTTTTTCTGTCAAAACAGATGAACAGGGACTCCAATATGAGAATTAATGGCCAAGAATACAACTGATGAGCCTTTCTGCCATTAGGTGGATTAAACTTTTTCCACACCTGGTCTAAAGTGCTTCCACAGGCATACTCCAAGTTGCTGAGGTGGAACTGGAGCACTTTCTCCTCCAGATCACTAAACTGGATGCCTGACTCCTGGAGAAAATTCTTGTAGACTTCCTGGACCTTTTCTGTTGAGGAAAAATTCATACAAATAAATCAATGACACACCTCAACACTAACAAATTATTTTGTCCATTAACTTATCTTAAGAGAGGTGTTGCTGACATCACAAAGAAACAGGTCAATATAGTACATACATTTAGCAAATAGAGACATATGCAGTACAGACTTTCTTCCTCTACTTTGTTCTTTAGTTGAATGTTTATGTTCCTTTGATTTTTTTATTATTATTATTATCTAATAATAATAATGTGGCAGCACCTCCCAGTGGCATATCCTGGTTCTGTGACTTGTCCTTCCTCCACTCAGACACTACATCTAGGATGGCGTTGAAGTGGAAGTCCATGCGTTTGTCGATGGCTGGGTCAGTAGCCCGTCCTCCCTCCTGGAAAAGGTCACACCTCTCTCCAAGCTTGTGCATCTTGATGCCCATCTGCAAAAGAGAAAAAAAAAAACAAGTTAAAGCTACAATCCTGAAGTTCCATTGTTTTTGACTGACACCTATGGACACTGCGTTACTGGCTGAGACCTAACTGAAATGCGACAATCACCGCTGTTATATCAGCACCTTCACTAACATCAAACCAACTAAACATGGCTGAATCTGGATTTGCTCTGCCCTAGAGGCTTGCAAACCAAAATAACATCACTTCCTCTTCAAACTCGCTACCTGCTTTATTCTTCCTCACTTAGCGGCTCTGTTGAAGGTAGACTGATGGCCAAAACAATATGACCACTCACAGGTGAACCAAATAACGATTATCATCTTCAAACAAGGGCACATGTGATAATCTGGGTACATTAGATGGTAAGCGAACAATCAGTTCTCATAGTCAACATGTTGGATGCAGGAGAAATGGGCAAGAGTAAAGACCTGAGCGACTTTGACAAGGGCCAAACTGTTATGACTAGGTCAGACAATCTCTGAAACAGCAAGGCTTGTGGGGTGCTCCCAGTCAGCAGTGGCGAGTACCTACTGACAGTGGTCCGAGGAGGGACAAACCACAAACCGGTGACAGGGTGTTGGGCACCCAAGGCTCATCAATGCACAAGGGCAATGAAGGCTATCCCGTCTGGTCCAAACTGACAGAAAGTCTACTGTGGCACAAATCACAGAAAATTTTAATGATGGTTACGGGGGGAATGTGTCGACACACACAGTGCATTGCACCCTGCTGTGTATGGAGCTCCGTAGTCGTAGACTGGTCAAAGTGCCCATGATGATCCATCCACTGGTGAAAGCCTCTACAATGGGCACGCAAGTGTCCGAACTGGACGTTGGAGCTGTGGAAGAAAGCCGCCTGGTCCAATGAGTCCCGTTTTCTTTTAGATGAAATGGATGGCCATGTACGTGTGTGCCGTTTACCTGGGGACATGATGGCACCAGGATGCACTGTTGGAAGACAACAAGCCGGTGGTGGGAGTGTGATGCTCTGACCAATGTTCTTCTGGAAAACCCTGGGTCCGGCCATTCATGTAGACGTCAATTTGACCCGTACCACCTAGCTAAACTTCATTACAGACCAGGTACACCCCTTCATGGCAATGGTATTCCCTGATGGCATTGGCCTCTTTCAGCAGGATAATACACCCTGCCATATTGCACACATTGTTTGGGAATGGTTTGAGGAACATGATGAAGTGTTTGAGGTGTTACCCTGGCCTCCAACTTTTCCAGATCTCAATCTGATTGAGCGTCTGTGGGATGCGCTGGACCAACAAGTTCGATCCACGGCAGCACCACCACGCAACTTAGAGGACTTGAAGGATCTGCCGCTAATGTTTTGGTGCCAGATACCACAGGACACCTTCAGGGGTCTTATAGAGTCCATGCCTCGGCAGGTTAGCACTGTTTTGGTGGCATATAGAGGACCAACAGCATATTAAGCAGGTAGTCATAATGTTTTGTCTTATCAGTGTGGGCAGGTGGTCATAATGTTTTGGTTCATCAGTGTATCTAAACTTAGCACAAAAAGTAAGGAAATGTGTGCTTGGTAGATTATTTCTTTGTTGTAACAATGCTTCTTGGCAATAAATCTTATATCAGGCACCTGACTGTCAGCACCTGGGGTACCAGAAGCTCAAAACAAGAGTCAATAGCAACAGCAAAATAAGCTGTTTGGCATTGGCAGAGAAGATTTGGCAAATTTTTCATGGGCGCAACCCACATACTCAGCTCTGCGGCTCATCCCACAAATGCATGTTCCTTACAAATGTGGCATCATTTAAAAGGGAAATAAAAAGGCTTTCCAACGGTATAACATTTACTGCCAAGAAGCATTGTTACAACAAAGAAATAATCTACCATAACACAAATTTCCTTACTTTTGTGCGTAGTATATAATGCTATGTGCTCAGCAAGGAATTCAAGGATCATCTATGTTTCTCCTGAGGTGTGCAAAGATTTTCTTTTTCTTTTTATTGACTTGACCAGTACCTCCTGCACAGTTTGCAAAGATTTCACCTTTTACATTTTGACAAACATTTTTATGTACAATTCATGAAAGAATCTCACCTGCTCACACATGAGGGCAATGGGGTTATTTACACAGCCATTGACAATCTGAGCTCCCCGACCAACAGTGACACCCAGTGATGTATCATCCCACACCCGGCCGCCGATTCTCTCCCTTGCCTCCAGCACCATCACCTGTAATCCCATGAAATGTACAAGGTCAAGTCTGCAATACGACAACAGGTCATATTAGGATTACAGATCCTTTGTTTTCTTGGTGAGAATTTAGCTGGAAAAAGTTGCCTGAGTAAAAGCATAAAGAAAAACACATGGACACTATTTTCAGACCAAACAGGAGCAAATATCAAAATGCAAAGTTGGAGAGGCTTAGTAACTGTTTAGATATTACAGACTGGTCTTTAAAGAGTCATGCCATGACTTATTGGTGTAATCGTCTCGTCTTACATCCAATTCTCAGAAACTGTGTGCATTCCATCCAAGACTGTGACTGTGTTTAGTAACAACAAACAACAAGCCATGGTTCAGCAGAGAGATTAAAATCTTATGTAGGAAGAGAAAGTGCATTCAAGAGGGGAAATGGAGAACTCTACAAATCCACAAAATATTAATTTGAGCGGGCAGTGTGGAAGACTAACACCAATTATAAACATAAGCTGGAGAACAAGCTCCAGGACAAGGGCAGCAAAGGTGTATGGCAGTGACTGCAGCAAATTACCAACTGTAACGCCAAACACTCAGCCTGTAATGATGACCCCAAGCTCCCTGATGAACTTAATGAATTCTACTGTCATTTTGATAAAACATCAACCCGCAAGCAGTCTGCCTATAGTGGAAGCCCCCGAGTCAACCTTTTGTAAGTAATTATATAAGTGATCTATATATAGCATTTTCCAAAACAGCAGTTACAATGTGCTTACACTGGTCTATCAAACAGTGTAAGTACCATTATGCTTTAAATCTGCAGGAATAATTCCTGTGCCTAAGAAGCCCATTGTTGGCTGTTTAAATGACTTCAGGCCCATTGTCTTACCATCTGTTGTCATGAAAGTGTTTGGGCGTATAGTATGTAAACATCTGTCCAGTGCTGTGCTAGATCCCAACCAGTGGATGATGCTGTATCTCTCTGTCTCCACACCATCTTGCAGCATCTAGAGGCACCTGCCACCTACGCTCAGGTACTGTTCATTGACTATAGTTCAGCTTTTAATACAATAATATCCACAAGGCTATATAACAAATTTTTGAAGCTGGGTTTCCATCAGTCTCGATGCCTCTGGGTCTTGGACTTCTTGCTGAGCAGAACACAGCTTGTCAAATTCAAAAATGTATTTTCCAACTCATTGACCATTAGCACAGGTGCCCCTCAGGGGTGTGTCCTCTCACCAGTGCTCGACTCATTATACACCTACTACTACTACTACTTTTGGCTGCTCCCGTTAGGGGTCGCCACAGCGGCTCATCGGTTTCCATCCCTTCCTGTCCTCTGCATCTTCCTCTGTCACATCAGCCACCTGCATGTCCTCCCTCACCACATCCATAAACCTCTTTGGCCTTCTTCCTTTCCTCTTCCCTGGCAGCTCCATATTCAGCATCCTTCTCCCAATATACCCTGGATCTCTCCTCCACACATGTCCAAACCATCTCAATTTTGCCTCTCTTGCTTCGTCTCCAAACCATCCAACCTGAGCTGTCCTCTAATATACTCGTTCCTAATCCTGTCCTTCTTCATCACCTTCTTCATCATTCCCAATGAAAATCTTAATCAACTCTGCCACCTCCAGCCCCGCCTCCTGTCTTTTCATCAGTGCCACTGTCTCCAAACCATACAACATAGCTGGTCTCACTACCATCTTGTAAACCTTCCCTTTAACTCTTGCTGGTACCCTTCTGTCGCAAATCACTCCTGACACTCTTCTCCACCCACTCCACCCTGCCAGCACTCTCTTCTTCACCTCTCTTCCGCACTCCGTTACTTTGAACAGTTTACCCCAAGTATTTAAACTCATCCACCTTCATCACCTGTACTCCTTGCAGCCACACCATTCCGCTGTCCTCTCTCTCATTCAAGGGGAGGACAGCGGAATGGTATTCTGTCTTGCTCCTAGTGACTTTCATTCCTCTTCTCTCCAGTGTATACTTCCACCTCTCCAGGCTCTCCTCAACCTGCTCCCTATTCTCTCGACAGATCACAATGTCATCCGCAAACCTCATAGCCCACAGAGACTCCTGCCTGAGCTTGTCCATCAACCTGTCTATCACCACTGCAAACAAGAAAGAGCTCAGTCGATCCTTGATGTCATCCCACCTCCATTTTGAATCCATCCCTCATTCCTACTGCACACCTCACCACTGTCACACTGCCCTCATACATATCCTGCACCACTCTTACACACTTCTCTGCCACTCCCGACTTCCTCATACAATACCACACCTCCTCCCTCTTTCTCTAGATCCACAGACACAATGTAACTCCTTCTGACCTTCTCTATACTTCATCATTCTCAAAGCAAACATCACATCTGTAGTGCACTTTCATTGCATGAAACCATACTGCTGCTTGCTAATCATCACCTCTCCTCTTAACCTAACTTCCACTATTCTTCCCCATATCTTCATGCTGTGGCTGATCAATTTTATACCTCTGTTGTTACTACAACTCTGCACATCACCCTTATTCTTGAAAACTGGTACCAGTATACTTCTCCACTCCTCAGTCATCCTCTCACTTTCCAAGATTGTGTTAAACAATCTAGTTAAAAACTCCACTGCCACCTCTCGTAAACATCTCCATGCCTCCACAGTATGTCATCTGGACCAACTGCCTTTTCACTCTTCATCCTCTTCATAGCTACCCTCACTTCCTCCTTGCTAATCCACTGCACTTCCTAATTCACTATCCCCTCATCAACCAACCATCTCTCTCTCATTTTTTTCTTTCATCAGCCCCTCCTTCCACTCCTTCTACCTTCTCAATACACCCTCCTCGCTTGTTAGCACATTTCCATCTCTATCTTTCATCGCCCTAACCTGTGGCACATCCTTCCCAGCTTGGTCCCTCTGTCTAGCCAATTGGTACAAGTCCTTTTCTCCTTCCTTCTTGATCGTGGTATTGCCCCTGCCAGGTAAGTATTCATTTTCTCCTTCCTTAATCAATCGGTACAAGTTCTTTTCTCCTTCCTTACTACTCGTTATACACCAATGACTGACTGACACTAAAAATGACTAAGTTTGCCGATGATGCAACACTGATGGGACTGATTTCCTGTAATGAGACAATTTATAGAAAGGAGGTCTCCTCTCTTGACAACTGGTGTAGCAATAACAATCTGGAACTGAACAACTTGCATAAAACCAGGAAGAGCTACTACCCCAGGCCATTAACAACCAGGTGGTAGAGAGTGGATCATATCAAATTCCTTGGGACTACAATCTCCTCCTCCCTGAAATGGGAAGACAACTTCACAACCAAAAGAAAGTTCAGCAAAGACTACTCTTTCTAAGGCAGCTTAGGAAATTTGGAGTGTCAAGAGTTACAATGTTACAGTTCTACAGAGCTGTAAGAGAAAGTGTGCTCACTTTCTCAATAACTGTATGGCACAGCAATTCTACAGCCCATGAGAATAACAACTGTTCGAGTCATGCACACAGCTTCAAAAATAATTGGTTGCGAACTCCCCTCCATTTCTGAATTATACCATATCCGCATTCAGCAGAAAGGTTTTAAAATTTAACAGGACTCCTCACACCCGGCCAACCTCCTAGTCAATCATCTCCCTCTGGATAAAAGACTGTGCAGTATTAAGACCAGAACATCTCGCTTCAACAAGAGCACTTACCCTGAAGCAATCCGCATCCTAAAAGCTTCACTGATTGTACAAGTATAGACTCCTTAAGCATGTGCATTTTAATTTGTCATTTTAAGGGCATGGGCCATAGGGTTGCATTAACTGAATTATAGAATAGAATAGAATAGAATAGAATAGAATAGAATAGAATAGACTTTGTCATTGTACATACATACAATAAAATTCATTCTCTGCGTTTAACCCAACCTAGCGGTGTAGCTAAGCAGTGGGCAGCCGTCGTGGGCAGCCGTCGTGCAGCGCCTGGGGACCAACTCCAGTTCTTTTCCTATTGCCTTGATCAGGGGCACAGGCAGGAATATCAACCCTAACATACATGTCTTTGATGGTGGTGAGAAACCGGAGTGCCCGGAGGAAACCCACGCAGGAACATACAAACTCCACATTGGGCTATGCAAATAAAATAAAATTGACTTGACTTGGGACAGCCCGGGGTTCGAACCCAGGACCTTCTTGCTGTGAGGCAACAGTGCTAACCACTGGGCCACCGTGCCACCAATAATAATATAATAAGTAATATAATAATAAAAATATAATTTAGCAGTATGTTTTTGTGGACACTCCTTGTATGTTTTGTGTGGTTATATGTTTACTGTTGTTATCTTTGAGCACACCGAAACAAATTCCAAATCAACTGTAAAATTGGAACGGCAATAGAATCTTGAATCTTCATTTACACAACAAATTTATTACTCAAAAACTCATTGTAATGGGCTTCATATAAGAGCAAGTTCAAAATTTTAAAAGAAAGAAAAGCATTTATTCATACATGTATGAGAGAGTGTTTCTGTAAAGCATGACGAATAATGACTAGGGTAAAGGTTAAGTGAATGTACATAAGCATGTGAGTGCGTGAGCATTGATGGGCAATATTGTGTCATGTCACAAGCCCAGGCTAGAGAAATGGAGGACTGGTTGGGATTGGGATTGACCCTGGTAGGATACAAACCCTAGTTCAGGGTAAGAGATAAGTGAAATGTCTAGGTGTGTGTATGTGTGACTGACTGTCTGTGCAGTTACCTGAGTGCCAAAGTTCTGCAATTGCCTTGCAGCAGCCAGCCCTGATGCCCCAGCTCCGATAACAATCACATTCTTCTACAAAGAATGTAGGGAAGGAAAAAAAATTGGCTACAATACAGACCCAGGGGATATTAATGAAAAAATATCCAAAAATATGTGTAGCTTTGCATACTGCTCCTGTCAGATGATTTGAAGGTTAAGTTAAGGTTACTGCTCCTGTTAGACGATTTGAAGGTTACATTAAGGTTAGGGTTCACTCACAGAACCATATTTCTCAGGGAGGAGAGGCTGTTTGACTGCCAGAACACCGGTGTTGATCAAGCCCTTCCTGGTCATGAAATGGAGGACCCTGTCCATCTCCTGTACACAGCGCACACGCACCAGACCCCGGACGATGATGTGGGGAGCACACTTCTGGCGAGTCAGCACCTCCTGAGTGAACACATGAAAGGAAGAAAGAACGAAACATTCATTGTTATTCGCCATGCAAACTGAAAAGCGCTTGAAGCCTTTCATTTTAAAGTGCAGCACACCAAGTTTCAAAACTATCTGAAATGCAAAATATGCAAAAATGTAAAAAAAAAAATATGCAGCTTTTGGAGGTTATCATTGGGGAATGTCTGCATTGTTTATACTGCACCTTACAGTCTCTGTGCCAGGAGGCCAGAATAAGATTGCGCAGGGCCAGGTACATGGTGGGATCACGAGAAAATTCTGGAAACTCATAGAGTTCATCCAACTCCATCATGTCCGGTCGCACACACAAGGCCTTCCCACATTCATTAGGCTGGTAGAAGGGTTGAAAGTATGGACACATCCCTGGAACTGAGGAAAAACAGCCATGACTGTTACAGTTAAGATGACAGGATCTATAAACACACACTGGGGCAAGCTGGATGCTACAGGCATACAGCTAACCAACTTGTATCACCACCAGCCTCTATTTTTACCATTAGCTATTAGTATAAAGTTAGCATTAAAAAGTTTTTAATTCTTGTTTTTCATAATGAAGACAGTCGAATATGTGAAAACCAACAGTCAGCGTCACTGGAATATCATGTGTAAGTGCAAGTTCACCTGTGTTTACAGACTTACTTTGAGGCTGAATGGTTCGGCAGTGCTCTGCCCTCAGCTCTGTTGACATGTTACTGAGAGACCCTGAAGGACTCATGCCTACACAGTCGGGGTAGTAGGCAGCAAGAAAAGGGCTTGCTGGACTTTCCTTAAACAGCGGAGGCAAGATCAGCATGGAATGCCACCAGCTGTCGATGACCTCAGCCACTCTCTGTGGAAACCAAACCATTTGGAATTAAAATTGCCAGGGATAAAAATGATGGCAGTATCATTCAATAGCTTACATACGTATAGGAATTTTTCAAAAAATGTTTTACTGACAGCTGTATGACTGCTTCCATTTTTCTCTCTGTTTTTATCTTGCTGTCGTTCTGTCTCTTCATTTCTTGGTAAATCTTTATATCATTTATCATTAAGTTATTGTTATTGCTGTTCTGTCTGTAACTCAATGTGCTGGTACTGACTTGGCCAGGCCAGCATTGGGAAGAGATTCCTAGTTTTGACAGAGGCTAACAAAACAAAGGCAAAAGAAACTGTTAACAACAAAAGACAGTTGCATCAGCGCAGTCCTTTACTGTCTAACTCACCAGGTCTTCAGGCTGGGAGCACTGATCTGGTCCTTCACTCTGTGGAAAAAAACACAAAATATCAGAGTCAGAATCAGCTTCACTTGGGAAATAAGTTTGCACAAATAGGGAATTTGACCTTATAGCTTACTCAAATAGGTAGTAGTAAACACAACAACAAAATCATTTAAGTAGTATAAAAGGGTAAGAGAATAAGACTGAGAAAAAAGTCAAAATAAATAGGAATAGGAATAACAAGTATTGTTCTATTTTGTTTGACATGCACCTGGTCTCTAGTAGAGCCTGACTGCACTAAGAGGAAGCTAATGATGTCGGGAACAGAAAAAAATAAATATACTCAGATCTATATAATATTGCTCATAAATTGAGTTCAGTGCGTTAAGAATATACCATTTGGAAAAAAAAAACTTTTACACAAATTGGAATTGGAATGGTGTAATCAGAGAATATTTGAGCAGAAACTTATAACTTTACAACCAGTTCTGAGTATATAAGAATTATCTCTGTGGGTGCTGAATGTCATGAGCAGCATAAAAATGTCATTTATTAATTGTCTTTTTGAAGGTTTTTCTTCAGATTTCCTGGTTACCTTGACATTGTTGAACTTCATGCCACAGCGATAAGTTGTTGCTAGGGTAGCAGTGAGCTGGATCTCCTTAGTCAGTTGACGCCATTTCCTACAGTCTGGTTTTGTGCACTGAACCTATAGAACAGCAGTGAAAAAAATACCCACTGTTCAATGTGAGTGTCAGAGTGTTTTGAGAATTGGAAAAAAAAATCTGTTGCGCAGAACCAGGAAACATGCATTTCTTACCCAGAATGGTAGCTGCTGATCGGCCATGAAAGCTTTGAGACTGGGTTCACTCTTACCGTTGCTGATCCACACCTTCTTCCAGGATGCATAAGTCTCGTAGCCATCTTTGTGACTAACCATACAAGGAAAAAAAAAATCAAATTGGCTATATATTTCTAAAACAAATCTTTACAGAGACTGGGTGAGAGTGAAAGAGAGCTCGAGGGGAGAGAGAGGGAAAAAATACAGAGAGAAACAGCACAAGCACAGCATAGTTGGATGCTTGTAATGAAATGTAACCCAATATAGGACTCGCTGCACACTTAAAGCCCTGTAAATATTTTCTTACCTTCTGTAGTAATGATCAAAACACTCGTTGCAAAAGTGCTCCCCACATGACAGATGATACCAGCGGGATGTGTACCCATTTTTAGCACACCTGAGGAGACAGACAGACAGACAGACAGAGAGACAGACAGAAGGGTTAGGACATGGCATGAAAGTAAACAATAGCTGTTCAACTGAATTTCATTCTCCTCAGATCTGATTCTGTTAGAATATAAATTATGATACCTTTCAGATGCACTAGCAAAGCACACTGGGTAGGTGGCAGAGCATCCAGCTTTCTCACATTTCCTGTATTTCTTCTCAGACTGGTCATCTTCTTCCTCTGTGTCTGTGGCTTTCCTCTTGCTCTGAAATCCAATATAACATGTCAAAACAAACACTAATGACGCCGCAGATAAGCTATGATGGAGCACGTCAGGTACACTGAGAATGGTCATGATGCAGACAGTAACACCTGTCCAGGAGGAGGGTTATTGGCACGCTTCACTCGGACGTTGACCTGCCTTCCTGAGGAGCGAAGGGACTGTCCATCACCTGGTGATTCCACAGAGCTCCTCTTTTTGGCCCGACGAGCACCAGATGCATTCCCAGAATAGTCTAAACATTGAATGCATGTTATTCTCATAATAATGGCAATGGAAAGAAGGTTTAGTTCACATGGGGGTTGGCCGTGGTTGTGGCTGTTGTGGCCTTACTACCATAACTAACCGGACAACGTGTTGTGCGAGTATATTTCATTTGTTAACCGAAAATGTTACATCACACGTTCGGTTCTACAGCAAAGCCAACAGCTCACAGCAAGATTAAATGACACTAACCTATTCCAGGCAGACAACGAAATCAGGCTGTCAGAGCATGGTGCATAAAAATAACTGTACTATGAAGTATGGAGACCAACCTGCGTCCGTCAGCATAGCTGACTGTGTTCTTTCTCTGCGACTCAGGATTTATTGCCGCTTTATTTGGGTTATGTAAAGCCTTTGATGTTAAATAGCAGCCTCTGTCTGTGTTGTGGTGGGGAAATCAATGCGCTGTTGTCACTACAAAACTACTTCCGGCTGCAAGGAGGAAATGGGCGTTTAGCTCAGAATCAGTTTTGATGTCTTTTTCTCTCTGCACAAGACAGCAATCATAATATAGGATCTTGAATTCAGTTTGATTTTTAGATAGGGTTTAATGGTTGTTTTTTTTGTATTCCTTTTTTTTTCGATAATTAAATTTGGTTACAGTAGTTTCCCGATTCATACTCCTGTTCCGTTGGTGGCGGCAGGGCACCGAAAACGTTTGAAACTGCCATAAAGAGTCAGAAGAAGTAGAAGAAAGTAATCACCATAGCAACGGACATACGCTCCCAGTGGGGAAAATAAATGGAGCCAGGAGGAAAATGTTAGTCGTCTGAAGCTGTGTTTCGGGATATTTTATCTTTCATAAAAAAAGAAAAGAAAAATCAACGATCGAGAATTTTCAACGTCAATGTCGTGAAACATAGACACAAAGGAATAAGCTCGTTTACAGAAAATTACGAGTGAATTTGCAATATTTGCTTTGAGGCTGGCATGAGAAAAAGTTCCTCGACTGCTGTAAATGGAATCAAAGAAAGTTATGCACAGAAGAAAACCTGAACTTCGCTTGAGCAGACCAACAGTGTCAACCAAAGACCAGCATCATAACTGGGTAAGCCAGTTCTTTATTTCTTTATTTTTTTGTTACAGTGTATGTCTTCTAGATTTTAATAAACAACTACCCCAATGTCAAAAAACAAAAAACAAAAAACAGCTTGCTAAATTATATCCTGGTATGTTCTACTTGCACCCCCGTTTTTCATTCTTCAATTTGCAACAGGTTCCTGCAAAATGTCTTGATCTCAGCAAAGTCATTAGTCTCTTTGAAGATCCTTTGACAGTAAGTTAAAATGTCGTTATTAGACATTGCCATTGCTTACTGTTATTGTTGATTGTTGTTGTTTTGGGGGCCTTAATAACAGAATAAATAACAATTTTCTTTCAATAAAAGGCTTCCTTGAAGGAGAGGCACCTTTTTGTCCTGAAGAAACTGTTGAGGAGGTGCCAAAATGGCTATGTATCCTTTATGGCACATTCAGTCTGTTCACTTATGATGAAATGTTCTGTCAAAGAAATCCTCATATCTTCCAAGTTATTTATAAGTCTTAAGTGTCATACAAGTGTGTCAGGTTGTCAGATATTCCTCAGTTTTGTCCCCTGATGCAGTGATAAAAATAGATTTGCTGTCAGGCGCTACCCTTCGACGCCAAAACATAATTCCCTAGGTCCCAATTTACAACTGCAATGGTTTTTCTGTCAGCACTTTCCTTTGATGTGAATAACTATAATTATTCTGAAGAATCATTGTCCCATCACTTCCAGTGTCTCAGTGGGATGTGCCAGCATGTATTTTCCAAACATTTTGCTTGAAGATAAAAGTTCCTGAATAAAATGTTCCAAGCTTTTGAGAGAGCTGACAGACATGGCCAAAATTCTCAATATCTGTGCTGAGAAAACGAGGGATCACCCAGAGTACGTTTCTGTATTGTGTGAGGCGCTTGCGATTTGTAGGTAAGAATCTTGGTTGGCCATGCCTACAATTTCAGACCTAAATCAAGATGAATGATTTCTGTCTTACTGCATCCCGCCTATGTGTTCTGCCCCTTTAATGTCAGACTCCCCTTCCTAAAGGAAAAGGCATCTGATGAGTTGACCTATGCATATAACACCAAAGAATTCCTCTCTCACATGGGTATGCAGCTTTATTTAAAGCCATATTTTAAATGTATAATAATTGAATGCATTCAACACTGACACTTGTAAAGCTCTGTTTATAGGGTGCTTGATGAGGATTTCAAATGCTGAAGTAAGACACCAAATATGTGACTCCATTAAATCAGTCTACACTTCTGTGGCACCCAAACAACTGTTGGATGGTATGGATTGTCCCTCAAAACCTGCAGCTACATCTCTCAAGTCTTACAACCGATTCTCTAGACTTTCAATGAGTGAGACCCTCTAATCTCTTCGATGGTGTGGTCGTCAGTTCTTAGTGTAGTTGTTATGGTTTTCTTTCTTTCTTTCTTTCTTTCTTTCTTTCTTTCTTTCTTTCTTTCTTTCTTTCTTTCTTTCTTTCTTTCCTTTTCCTTTCTTCTTTTCTACCTTGTATTTATTTATTTCTGCCCAGTATTTTTTTTTGTTTCTTTCTTTCTGTCCTTTATTTCTGTTAAAGTTCACATCTTTTAGACAAGAAAACAGAATTCTTTAGTTATTTATGACATGCTTGTTTGTGAAGGGCCCCAACCTACCAGCCCAGGCTACAAGCTCCAGCTCTTAGAAAAGAGTGGCCTGGCTCAGACTATGGTCCTTGCCCTGGTGCTACTGAAGAACCAGCCCAACGTGAAGCTGCAGGTCCTGCAAACGCTTCAGATCCTCTCGAGCGCCTCTGGTGAATGACTGCTTTTATAAATCACTGGGTAGGGGTGCGTGGGTCTGTCAAGCTCGTCAGTCTAACAGATTAACTACTTCATTAGACAAAGTAAACAGCTCTCAAGAGCATAAAGCAACTCATTTCCAAAGAACAATCATACATCAGACATACAATCAGAGCAGCGACCTGAAGTATCCTTGTGTCAATGTCACTGGGTCAATGGGTTGTTCTCTATTAATCACATCTCTTTAATCACATTTCATTTCCCTCCCATAGATGTAAACTGTGATTTAATACTAAATGCACAGGGAGCAGAGACAATCTGCCTCCACATGAATGAGCCTGACCCCTCTGGACAAGTCCTGTTCCGCTCCTCTGAAATCCTGTGGAACTTACTGGAAAGAGGCTGCAAGGATGAGGTCACCTCTCAGCTAAGCAATATGGAGTGCATTGTGTATGTGTCTCACATTTTCTTATTTATTCTTTTTTTTAAACAAAATGGATTCCACTCACTTTTAATATCTATAGAGTGAAAATGTAGAAAAATTTTCAATTCATTTCAGTTTATTGTCATTAAAAACAATGGGCAGGCACATGTGTAAAAACGAAATGAGGGCTGCGGCTTCGCTAAACAGTGCAAGACAGACATAGACAAAACATAGCAAACACAGTATAAGCTATATACAGATGAAGACTAAAAGCTAAAGATAAGTTAAAAAAGAACACGAGTATAAACATATTTACAGACATTCAGTGGGTAGCCAGGTTCAGGTGGGTAACAGCTTGGGGAAAGAAGCTGTTTTTGAGCCTGGTAGTGCGGGCTCTGAGGCTCCTGTAGCGCCTCCCAGAGTGCAGGGGGGAGAAAAGTCCATGGTTGGGGTGGGTGGGACCTCTGCTGATGCTGAGACCCCTTCGAAGGCAGCGTTTGTGATAAGTGTCTTTCATGGCTGGGAGATGGGTACTGGTGATATGCTGAGCTGCCTTGACGACCCGCTGCAGAGCTTTCTGGTCTACTGATGTGCAGTTGCCGTACCACGCTGAGATGCAGCTGGTCAGGATGCTGTCTATGGTGCAGTGGTAGAAGTTAGTGAGAATGTTGGGGGATAGACGGGCGCTCCTCAGCCTCCTCAGGAAATGCAGGCATTGTTGAGCCTTTTTCACAAGGGACTGGGTGTTTGATGTCCAAGAGAGGTCCTCGCTGATGTGGACTCCAAGGAATCTTAAGCTGGAGACACACTCCACTTCCGACCATTGATGTTTATGGGGGAGTGGCTGAAGAACCAAGGGAGGGAAAGCTTTGGCAAAGTTCAGTTCAGTACAAGTGGCCATAATGGTGGGCCCAAACCCCTAATCTAGGATGTTCGGGTAAAGTCTCTGACATTGTTGTCATGGGTTTTCAAAAATGACTGAAGATGGGGTGCTTGAAGGTAAAATATGATTGCTTAAACAGTATTTCAAGATTTCATATAAAAGAGTTCACGCATCCATTTATGTAATAAAAGTAATTACTTGAAGTTTACCAATCAACACTGTTCCGTCTTTCAAAATATGAATTTATCAACATAGTACTTTAATTTTATATACTTTGCAATAATTTCGTGCTGATGATCACTTTGCAATTATTAAATCCCTTTCACTTTCCTGGGGATGTTTTCATTTGTCGCATAGAGCTTTGAAAGAAGCGTTTATTCACCAGTTGCTAAATGGTTTGGGGCATCATGACCTCCAGCTCAGAAATGACCTCCTAGTGATAACAACTCTTATCGCTGAGAACCCCAAATGCCCACTGATGGTAAGCAGAGTTCAAATAGGTTAACAATTAAATGAACAGAGTAGTCACAGCAAGTGGTCAGTAAAAAAAAAGTTTCATATCTTTTTATTATATGTTGCATTTGAGTTTGTGTCTGACATCTTTTTTTTTTAAATTATTTTCAGGAGAGTTTATTTGCAAAGCAGCTCATCCTTTATGTCACATTTCCAGAGTGTAAGGCAATTTGTTTCTTATTAATTTTGTCAATTATGATGTAAGTATTTGTAATTAACTACCAACCCTAAAATTGGTCATGACTGTAATTTCTTTGTGTCATTTGTCCAATAGTGAAAAGTCACAACCCTTTGGTCCGTAACCTCAAGCTCAGCTATAACAATGAGGATTTTGAAATGAAGAAGCTGCTGTTAAATCTGGTAGTTTTCATGTCAAAGGATTTATCTGCTGTGGAGGTCAGTTGGAAAATCCAATCATCGTTCACTCAAACACAAACAAGTTGTCATACGTTGACTTTCTGGTTAAGGTTGACATCTCTGGTTTTAATGGGCAATCTGCCCTTATTTCTTAGCTTTTTAAAGAGGGCCAGGTGATGCTCGCTCTGCTCACGCTGGTGAAACCCCGTAGCAGCTCCTCCAAAGGCCAGGCAGGTGCACGCCACTGGTCCTCCGCCCAGCAGAAAGAGCTCCAGCTCCAGGCCCTGGCCACTCTGCTCACCGTCGCCCCTCTAATGCTGGAGGACTACATGACCTGTCAGGGCAACACCTGCCTGCTGCTTCTGCTAGACTGGTGCACTGAACAAGGTGAGGAGGAGGCACAAAGGACGGAAGGATGTTGGTTGAAAAGTTGTCGTATGTACAAAAATAATCCGACAAAGAAGAAGAAGAAAAAAATTGGGTGTCTGGGTAGCGTAGTGGTCTATTCCATTGCCTACCAACACGGGGATCGCCGGTTCAAATCCCCATGGCTTGGTCGGGCGTCCCTACAGACACAATTGGCCATGTCTGCGGGTGGGAAGCTAGATGTGGGTATGTGTCCTAGTCGCTGCACTAGTGCCTCCTCTGGTCAGTCGGGGACCCTGTTCAGGGGGGAGGGGGAACTGGGGGGAATAGCGTGATCCTCCCACACGCTACATTCACCTGGTGAAACTCCTCACTGTCAGATGAAAAGAAGCGGCTGGCAACTCCACATGTATCGGAGGACAGAGAGAGAGTGTGTGTGTTTGTGTGTGTGTATGTATATGTGTGTGTGTGTGTGTGTGTGTGTGTGTGTGTGTGTGTGTGTGTGTGTGTGTGTGTGTGTGTGTGTGTGTCCGTGCACACATGTATGAAGAGGCTACTGATCCTCTTCTCCATCCATGTCATCCATATGAGGTATTGGTATCGGTTTGCTTTCATTCGCTCAGTCCAAAACTTTCTCATCTTGAAACTTGAAAATTCAATTCAAATAATAGCAACAAGTTGTTTTCTCAGTCAAGTAAACTCTTTTCAGATTGGACATGAGTGCCATTTTAATCACAAGAACTCCATTTGTTTTTTAATCATGAAAAAGTTTCACTTCTGTAACTGACTGAGGTGAGCGTGAACTGACCCCAGCTCCTGCACTGTAGATAGTGTATGTGGCTATGAAGCCGTTAACTGCCATTTGATGACAAATCCCAGCTTCACCCATCGCCTCACCCCTATATTACTATATCATTCTGCTTTATTATTACAGATGTCTACTTTGGCCAGGGTAACAGTCTCCACGACACTAGTGGGAGAGGCAGTAAGAAGGCCCAGATGCGCTACTGTGTAAGGGTGTTAAGATCAATGGCATCTCTAGGAAATGAGACAATAAACCAAGACCTCTGCGATCAAGGGATAATCAACCAGCTTCTAGGTAATGAGAAGAGAAAATAAAAATCTTTGCAATTATATTAATTGATAGGTAAAGTATCTTGACTGATATGTCTTAATGGGGTGAGTAGCAATTTTACAATAGAAATCAAGCATTTTCCTGGCCAAATGACCTGTTTTGAGACAGAGGGACCTTGAACAGGAGGAGGTTCCTCAGTCCTTCCTGATTAACAGTCAGTCAAATGTTCGTAGGGATTGTGATGCAAATGGAAAGAAGCCCCGAGGAGGAGGACAGCATCACCTTGGAGATAAAGTCTGACATTCAGTTGATCCTTTCAGCCTTGTGCGAGAGTGACATGCACAGAAAGGTAGAGCAGAGATCCTGACCCCGGTCCTGTTAGTTTTAATAAGTCTCAAGTGTGAGAAAAAAGGTTGCAGAAGTTTAGTAAAAACGTTTTGTTTGTTTTTTTTTTGTCATGCAAACAGATCAGATTGGATTAGAGATAAACTTGAATGGTCCCTTATGGAAATAAGGTTCCAGCACTATCGAACTTTTCTCTAAACTGATCCGACAGTGTTACATTTAACTTCATTATCAAATTGAAAATGTTTCAATTATAATAAACGGTGTTTATTACAAAATAAATATATAGTAATACAATGTTATATAGCTATTACTCAGTGTATCCTCCTTAGCCTACACCATAAATACTTCTATCTGTCCCTTTTTCCCTCCCCATATGCATAAATATAGCCTCTAAATGCCCTCACGCACTCAAACCAGGAGCTGGAAAATATCAATGAAGTATCTTGGTATCTCAGTGTGGAACTGTTGTCAAATTAGTCCCCTTTAACAAGCATATATGCTGTACTGTTTTGTCCAAGGAACTGTTTGGATCTGAGGGGGTGGAGATGGCAGTTCACTTCCTGAGGATGAGTCCAGAGAAGTTCTTCAGTGGTCTGGGGCACAGCAAACTCATCCTGTCCACAGTCGACTGCGTCTGGTCAGTTAACACAACACAGCTGATTGATTAGTTGGTTGATTGGTTGATATAAGTGATTTAATAAATGAAATGGCAGCATGGAAATCATGTAAGCTTATTTGTTAGCACAATCCCTTAATAGAATAAGGGTCTTCGAGCCCTTCTGTGTGGCATTACATGAACTCCCAAAGTTCTTGGGGTTTCCTCCAGATGCTCGGGTTTCCTCCCACAGTCCAAAGATGTGCATGTTAGATGGGTTCAAAACTTTAACCAGCCCCTGGGTACAAATAATCAGTGTGATTTTGTGTTGGACTGCATGGTGACCTGTCCAGGGTGTCTTCCTGCCTTCTGCCCAGTGCTTTGCCTGGATAGCTCCGAAGCAGTGTTTCCAAATCCAGTCTTCAAGGCCCCCATGCTCTGCAGATTTTCATTGAAATCCTGCAAACGTGGACCTGCTTGTACTTACTCAGCCAATATATAATATTGAAATTTGTTCTATTTGTGGACAACACCAATGTTTTATGTTCTGGGGAGAATTTACAGCAGTTTTTGGCAGTGATCTTAACAGAAATGAGAAAATTAAAAAGGTGGCTTGACATAAGCAAATTATCATTAAATATTAAGAAAACAAAGATTATGTTTGTAAATTGTAAAATAAACACTCAAGTACAAATGATGATAGACAATGTCAACATAGAAAGAGTATATGAAAAGAAATTTCCAGGTATGATAATGGACCTCAAAATCTACTGGAAACCTCATATAAGATATGTGCGAGCAAAGCTGGCAAAGAGCATTGCAGTCCTGGAAAAAACAAGGCATATTCTGGATCATAAAGCATTGCACACACTTGAATGTTTGCTTGTATTGCCATATCTGAGTTATTGTGTGGCGGTATGGGGTAACACCTACAAAAGCAACCTACATCCATTATGCATACTGCAAAAAAGGGTTGTAAGGATAATTAAGAAAGTAGGGTTTCGCGAACACTAACACGCCTTGAGTCACGCCTAAAGTCACATACCTTGAAGTTCATGGCTCTCATAGAATTTCACACAGCACAGGTAGTGTAGCGGTCTATTCTGTTGCCTACCCACACCAGGGTCGCCGGTTCGAATCCCTGTGTTAACTCTGGCTTGGTTGGGTGTCTCTACAGACACAATTGGCCATGTCTGCAGGTGGGATGTGGGTATGTGTCCTGGTCGCCGAACTAGCGCCTCTTCTGGTTGGTGGGGGTGCCTGTTCGGAGGGAGGGAGGGACTGGAGGGAATAGCGTGATCCTCCCACGTGCTATGTCCCCCTGGCGAAACTCCTCACTGTCAGGTGAGAAGAAGCAGCTAGCAACTCCACATGTATCGGAGGAGTCATGTGGTAGTCTGCAGCCCTCCCCGGATCGGTAGAGGGGGTGGAGCAGTGACCGGGATGGCTTGGAAGAGTGGAGTAATTGGCCAAGTACAATTGGGGAGAAAAAGCCACAAAAAAAACCCAACAACAACAACAACAACAACAACAAAAAAACAACACAAATATTATTTAAAGTAAGAAATGATTTACTACCGGGTAATATACAAAAATGTTCTTCAACAGAGAGGAGGGTTATAATTTGAGAGGCAAGTTTAACTCAAAGAAACTGTTTGTACAACTATGAAGAGTATGTGGTTTCCATCTGTGGTGTGAATTTGTGGAATGATTTGGATTTGGAATTCAAGCAAAGTGCAAACATTATTCAGTTCAAGAAAATGCACAAAAATGTATTTCTAATAGGTGTAGGGATGAGGAAGGGCTGTGATAACTGTTTAAGTTTTATGTTATTGACACAGGTTGATATTTGGGTCATACATAGAATTGGGATAATTGCAAGGCAAGATTGAGATGGTTTGGACATGTGTGGAGGAGAGATGCTGGGTATATTGGGAGAAGGATGCTGAATGTGGCACTGCCAGGGAAGAGGAAAAGAGGAAGGCCAAAGAGGAAGTTTATGGATGTGGTAAGAGAGGACATGCAGGTGGCTGGTGTGACAGAGGAAGATGCAGAGGACAGGAAGCGATGGAAACAGATGATCTGCTGTGGCGACCCCTAACGGGAGCAGCCAAAAGTAGTAGTCATAGTTTATAAATCGTATATAAGATAAAGATTATGAATTAATTGATGAGTAGTGGAGAAGAGGTAGGAATAAACAAGTGTATCCTCCTGCTCCTTTTTGAACACGTAATATTTATTTTGTGTTGTTTATGGAATTTGAGTTTGTTGTATAGGTTTATTGTTCAGTTCCTTTTATTATTATTATGGTTTTTATCTGTTTTTTCTTTGGGGAGGGGGTTTACATCTTCGAAATAATATAAATCAAATCATATCAAATGGTATTTGATTATTCCAGGTGTGCCAAATCTGGCATAATTAAGTGTTGGTTGGTGGAGTACAAACAGGCCTACCTATGTAGGAGTAAAGTGAATGGGAAACACAGGACTAAAGCATCTTGTGACCTTGAATTAGCCTTAATGGGAAGAAACAAAGATTTACCAAAAAGCAAACAGCACACAATGTAATAATGCAATGAACGGCTTATTTCAGTAGTGATCAAATACATGCAGATATTGTTTTTGTTGGATGATAGCTATCGTATCACTGAAAATAGTGTTTTATGTCGTTGAAGGTCCTGTATTGTGGGATGTTACACCACAGAAGATTACTTTTTGGCAAAAGAAGGGGCTTATCTACTCCTGGACTTACTCCATGTAAGTAGCCGACCTTAGCTGGGAGGAAGTACTGAGGCTGTCGTCCCACTAGGTAGCTGTGTGCTTTGCAATAGAAAGAATTGTGAGACCTTTACTGGGAATTATGTCCAATGTGGGGAACACAGTCTCCACAATTAGCCTCTTCGTCTGACTTAATTATGTAATCTTGTTAAAATGAAAGGTATGTACAGAATGTAAATGATCTGGTCTGTAAAAGTTAAATTATTTTTGTCAGTTGAACGCTATAGTTACTTGGTAGAGTTGTTTTTGTTTTTTCTCCCCAATTGTACCTGTCCAATTACCCCACCCTTCCGAGCCATCCCGGTTGCTGCTCCATCTCCTCTGCCAATCCGGGGAGAGCTGCAGACTACCACATGCCTCCTCCGATACATGTGGAGTTGCCAGCCGCTTCTTTTCACCTGACAGTGAGGGGTTTCACCATGGGGACATAGTGCATGGGAGGATCACGCTATTCTCCCCAGTCCCCCCCCCCAACATACGCCTTGACCGACCAGAGGAGGCGCTACTGCAGCGACCAGGACACATACCCATATCTGGCTACCCACCCGCAGATATGGCCAATTGTGTATGTAGGGACGCCCGACCAAGCCAAAAGTAACACGGGGATTTCAACCAGCGATCCCCATGTTGCTAGGCAGCAGAATAGACCGCTATACTACCCGGACACCCTTACTTGGCAAAGTTTGAAAAGTTCTATATTTGGTTTTTAAGGGTAATGTATCAACAGGGGATAGATATCACATCTCGGAATGAAAGTTAAGTAATGGAGATATTCACTGTCAGGCAGTGCCTCTAGGGACCAGGTATATGTGATTGCCGAGATCCCAACTGAAAATGTCGTGGAATGTGTTTCAGTCAAGCCCCAAACGCACGCACAACATCATCCTGGCCACACTTCTAGAGTTATGTGACAACCCCAAGACTCTGTCCCACATCCTGACCTGGAGGGATAACAATGGCCACACGGCACCTATGCTACTGCTTCAGCTCTGGAGGAAGGAGGAGGAAGAGCTGAGGGTCAGCAGGGATGCACACGGAAGGATCACAGGTCAGCCGACAGCCTTTTGATTGTTTGCAAAGTAATGGCTGACATATATCTTTATGCATGCTCAATAAGGAAATCACAGAAAATTGAATCAGTTCATCTGGACACAACGTTTACTGAGAGAAACGTTTCATCACTCATCTATAAGTGACCTCTTCAGTCTAAACTGACTGCAGGTGTCCCCACCCTTATAAACAATACAGTGGCATAACAACCAAAACCAACGATCAGTTTCCTATGCAAATTGCTGTGACCATTAACTAGAGTTACAATGGCCATGTGTACTATTCACGGACAATTGGGGAATAGTTGCAATCACAGCATTGTAAGATGGCAACAGATGTACTCTTAGGCCCCCCCCCTCGGTTCAGGGATGGTCGTTCCCCCTTCCCAGTCCTTGAGGTGGACCAAATTCTGGCGCAGCATGTTTTGGGATTTAAGAAACATGCTGCGTCAGAAATTGGTCCACCCCAAGGATCGGGTCCCCCGGCACACACAGAGCAATAGTGTACACTGTTAAGTGCCAGGAGGATTGCCGTGACTTGTACATTGGGGAAACCAAACAGATGCTGGCCAAGAGAATGGCACAACACAGAAGAGCTAACACGTCAGGCCAAGACTCCGCAGTCTACACCCATCTACAGGCCAGTAGCCACTCTTTCAAGGATGAGGATGTGCACATCTTTGATAGGGAGGAACGCTGTTTTGAATGGGGACTCAAAGAGGCCATCTATGTGAAGAGGGAACGACCATCCCTGAAGTGAGGGGGGCTAAGAGTACATCGGTCGCCATCTTACAATGCTGTGATTGCAACTCAAAGCTGAATCAGTTCCTCTGGATGTGTACATATGTGATTGCAACTATTTCCAAATCCTCTGTGAATAATACACATTACCATTGTAACTCTAGTTAATGGTCACGGCTATTTGCATATGAAACTGATTGTTTTCGGGTTGTTATGCTACTGTATTGTTTATAAGGGTGGGGATACCTGCAGCCAGTTGAGACTGAAGAGGTCACTTAGATGAGTGATGGAACGTTTCTCTCAATAAATGTTGTGTCCAAATAAACTGATTCAACTTTCTGTGAATGGCTGACATAATGATCCAACAATTACTGCTTTGCATTCACCTCTACTTCCTTCAACAGTATGAGTGATTAAAAAGACATGGCTAACAAAAGGGGAAATTATCAAAAGGTGTTGTTGGGGAAACTGTGAAACATAATCATGCTATATCGAGCGTGTATACTGTGCTGATGTGACTTTCAAGTCATGATAGCAGAGCTGATCTTGTGAGTTTATCTAACAATAACTAAAAAAGGAAGGACTTGGAGTAATTCTGCAAAAACTGAGTCCACTGACCACACATGATCACACTGACTATTCTGTATCAGCTTTGCCCTGCTTTAAATTCATGCAGTTGTACACGTTAACACCAGGGAACTACAATACACAGTATGCCACCATTAGAGCAGCTTATTCGATGCGTTAGTTCCTTGTTCAATGGCACTTTCATGGCCTACTATTACTGCTACTTTCGGCTGCTCCCGTTGGGGGTCACCACAGCGGATAATCCGCTTCCATCTTTTCCTGTCCTCTACATTTTCCTCTGTCACACCAGCTACCTGCATGTCCTCTCTCACCATATCCATAAACCTCCTCTTTGGCCTTTGTCTTTTCCTCTTTCCTGGCAGCTCCATATTCAGCATCCTTCTCCCAATATATCCAGCATCTCTCCTCCACACATGTTCAAACCATCTCAATCTTGCCTCTTGCTTTGTCTCCATACCGTCCAACCTGAGCTGCCCCTCTAATATACTCATTCCTAATCCTGTCCTTCTTCATCACTCCCAATGAAAATCTTAGCATCTTCAACTCTTCCACCTCCAGCCCCGCCTCCTGTCTTTTCGTCAGTGCCACTGTCCCCAAACCATACCACATAGCTGGTCTCACAACCATCTTGTAAACCTTCCCTTTAACTCTTGCTGGTACCCTTCTGTCACAAATCACTCCTGACGCTCTTCTCCACCCACTCCACCCTGCCTGCACTCTCTTCTTCATCTCTCTTCCACACTCCCCGTTACTTTGAACAGTTGACCCCAAGTATTTCAACTCATACACCTTTTTCCCCTCTACTCCCCCCTCCTCAATGGTGTGGAAATCTGATTTATGATCCACATATTTGATTTGGTGAAGGTTTTATGCCAGAAGCCCTTCCTGACACAACCTTCCCCATTTATCCGGGCTTGGGACCGGCACTAAGAATGCACTGGCTTGTGCATCTTCAGTGGCTGGGTTAGGTATCATTTTAACAAACTACTACTGCTACTACCACTGCTACTTTCAGCTGCTCCCATTAGGGGTCGCCACAGCAGATCATCTGTTCCCATCTCTTCCTGTCCTCTGCATCTTCCTCTGTCAAGTCAATTTTATTTGTATAACCCGATATCAGAAATTACAAATTTGCTTCAAGGGGCTTTACAGCAACACAACATCCTGTCCTTAGACCCTTGCATCAGAAAAGCAAGAACTCCCTAAAAAAGATAAAACGTTTAACGGGGGGGGAAATAGGAAGAAACCTCAGGGAGAGCAACAGAGGAGGGATCTCTCTCCCAAGACGGGCAACGTGCAAATGGATGTTGTTCTTACCCAATTTGCAGAATACAACATTGAAAGATGGAAATTACATAATGTGGACAGTGATGTTCAATCTCTTTCTTCCTACATTTGACTGCTAGATCCAAGGAAACCCACACTGAGTTGTTACCAGGAAGAAGAGTCCTCCTCCCGGGTCTCTTTCCCTGCCAACAGGCCCAGCCCGGCGGTCATAGATGTGTTGGAGAATCTGCGCTCCAAGATTTACTCCATCTTCTGCAAGCTCGGTAGGGGGAACTATGAAAGAAAGTGGGTCTTGCTCAATAAGACAGCCACAAAAGGTTGTTTTGTATGTTTGTTTTATTGCCCTGGGAGCACTGCACTAACCTGACACGCCAGATGGTTTGTTACTTGTTTTTTGTTTGTTATTGTTGTTGTTTGTGTGACCTCGAGATCTCGCAAATCCAGCTGCCTCACAAGTAAGCACTGCACAGGTGGGGCTTAGCCACATCAGGGACAATTACCCCACTCTCCCAAGCCATTCCGGTCACTGCTTCACCCCCTCTGCTGATCCGGGGAGGGCTGCAGACTACCACATGTCTCCTCCGATACATGTGGAGTCACCAGCCGCTTCTTTTCACCGGACAGTGAGGAGTTTCACCAGGGAGACGTAGCGCATGGGAGGATCACACTATTCCCCCCCAGTTTCCCCTCCCCCCTGAATAGGCACCCTGACCGACCAGAGGAGGTGCTTGTACAGTGACCAGGACACATACCCACATCTGGCTTCCCACCTGCAGACACGGCCAACTGTGTCTGTAGGGACGCCCGACCAAGCCGGAGATAACATGGGGATTCGAACCGAAGATCCCCGTCTTGGCAGGCAATGGAATAGAACACTATGCTACCCGGACACCCTAGTGGAGATCATTTTTAAATACGTTCCAGTGCTTGTCTAGTATCAGTTCTACATGCCACACCCTGCCCATCTGGTAGTTTAAAACAAACATTTGTAAAAAAGAAAAAAAAAAATTAATATTCTTTTGCCCTGGAAGAAAGTCTTTTGGAGACACATTGAACTTAGCAAGCTGTGGTGTGCAATATTGTAAGTTCATTACTTTTGCACCCCTAGGATTCCTTGAACTTCCTGGATTGTCACCCAAGGATTATGTCACTCTGAGCATTGTCAAGAGATATCTGGACTTCAAGGTAGAAAGTGTGCATGCTGTCTCACATGATGCATTTATATGGCACATACATTCACTTTATGGTATGGTGGTGCAGCGGTTGGCACGATCGCCTCACAGCAAGAAGGTCCTTTGTTTGAGCCCCAGGGTAGTCCAACCTTGGGGGGGTCATCCCGGGTCGTTCTCTGTGTGGGGTTTGCATGTTCTCCCCGTGTCTGCGTGGGTTTCCTCCGGGTGCTCCGATTTCCTCCCACAGTCCAAAGACATATAGATCAGGTGAATCGGCCATACTAAATTGTCCCTAGGTGTGAATGTGTGTGTGTGTGTGTGTGTGTGTGTGTGTGTGTGTGTGTGTGTGTGTGTGTGTGTGTGTGTGTGTGTGTGTGTGTCAGCCCTGTGATGGACTGGCGGCCTGTACAGGGTGTCTGCCCACCTGCCGCCCAGTGACTGCTGGGATAGGCTCCAGCATCCCACAACCTTAGTTGGGATAAGCGGCTTGGATAATGGATGGGTGGATGGATGGATACATTCACTTTATACATGCATTTTTTTCCATCACATTGCACATTAGGAAGAAATTTAGCTTGGTTTTGCCAGTTTGACCATCACAGCAACTGATATGTCTGTCGTTGGATGTAATTATAACAACTAAGCTGCTCTAAATAGTACAGGTATCTCACATAGAGAAAGCTAAGTTAAGTTGATATATAACACACAAAAAAATCAGTGTTTTGAATTCATGCAAATATAAAAAGATGTCTGTCATGATGGCGTAGGTTGGGGAGGTGTGGGAGGAGATCAGGAGAGAGCTGGCCCTGGACGACGTAAGGCCCGTCACCCCTGATGAGGAGGCTTTGGACACCATATCCAGGATCGCAGAGGACACAGCCAGAAGGGTCGTTGAAGAGCAAGGGAGCTTTCTGGAGCAACAGGAGAAGGCAGACATCAGCGAGGAGAAGCTCATGTATACAGAGGTGTGGCGCACGATCTGATATCGCCATGTTTGTGTTGTTCCCATGACAATCAATTGTGATGTTGTGCCTCTGCAACACGGAAAAAGACCGTAAAAATACCAAAGCTACCTGAACATAACCTCACCCTCAACCTAACCCTAACTTTAACCTAAAACTTAGCTTACACTAACCTTAACCTAACCAATAGCTAACCCACGCTAACCCACAACCTAATCCCACACCCGTCTTTTTCCCTGAGTCGCAAAGGCATGACAGCACAACAATATGATTGGTCAGTTTCAATGATGGTCCTGGAGCAACATTAATTATGATGTCGTAGGAACAACACCAACATGACAATTTCAGAAACACTGACGTGTGGCAAATGTTAGTTAAACTGAAGTCAGACCAGGCTTTGCAGATGGGTACTTGTCAAGGTTTGTTTTTAGGCTGACCATGCCCAAAAAGGTTGGAGTTTGCTGATATGACAACACAATAAGAGCCAGTACAATTGCTAGAAGCATTTAATAATAATGATGATGATACTGATAATAATAATAATAATACTTCTGTATTAATTGTTGTTTGTTTGCCTGCCCAGGGACTGCAGATGCAAATTACCTGCCGGCTAACTCTGGTGCAGTTGTAAAATTGTGCGTTGTCCCTGTCAAATAAACAATAAACTAAAATAATAATAATAATAAAAATGATAATAAAAAATGCTCTCATTTTAAACACACTTTTAATTATAAACAAATCTTCAAGTGGAATCTCCAGTTAATTTGCATCACTATTGGTGATCCAACTGTTGCACTTAAACTAATTTCATTTGACATGACATGCATATTTGGCAATGAATTACTATCCAGTCCTTTAAGATGACTGTGGGTTGAAACACAATTTTTTTTATTTACCTTTATTAGACAGTGACACAGGTGGACTATAGCTTATGCAGAAGGCGTGATCTGAAAGGGATTGGAGACAGGGGAGAATGTAGCTAGGCAGCATTGGATGGTGTTCTGTAGGATGACTTTGGAGACCAAGAAGAGGAAGAGAGTGAAGGCAGAGCCAAGGATCAAATGGTGGAAGTTGAAGAAGGAAGACTGTTGTGTGGAGTTCAGGGAGGAGTTAAAACAGACGTGGGAGTGAAGAGTTGCCGGATGGCTGGGCAACCACTGCAGAAATGATGAGGGAGACAGCTAGGAAGGTACTTGGTATGCAGAGGAAGAGGTTTGCAAAGAAGTGGGATAGTAAGAGAGATGAAGAAAGTAGACAGGAGTACAAGGAGATGCAGCATAAAGTGAAGAGAGAGGTGGCAAAGGAAAGGGTGTATGGTGAGTTGTATGAGAGGTTAGACACTAAGAAAGGAGAAAAGGACTTGTACAGATTGGCTAGACAGAGGGACCGAGCTGGGGAAGGATGTGCAGCAGGTAAGGGCGATCAAGGACAGAGATGGAAATGTGCTGACAGGGGAGGACAGTGTGTTGAGAAGGTGGAAGGAGTACTTTGAGGGGCTGATGAATAAAAAAAAAGAGAGAGAGAGAAGGTTGGCTGATGTGGGGTGAATCAGGAAGTGTGGTGGATTAGCAAGGAGGAAGTTAGGGCAGCTATGAAGAGGACCGGAAAGGCAGTTTGTCCAGATGACATACCTGTGGAGGCGTGGAGATGTTTAGGAGAGATGGCAGTGTAGTTTTTAACTAGATTGTTTAACACAATTTTGGAAAGTGAGAGGATGCCTGAGGAGTGGAGAAGTATACCGGTATCGTTTTTCAAGAATAAGGGCGATGTGCAGAACTGTAGCAACTACAGAGGTATAAAGTTGATCAGCCATAGCATGAAGATATGGGAAAGAGTAATGGAAGCTAGGTTAAGAGAAGAGGTGATGATCAGCGAGCAGCAGTATGGATTCATGCCCTGAAAGAGCACCCCAGATATGATGTTTGCTTTGAGAATGTTGATGGAGAAGTATAGAGAAGGCCAGAAGGAGTTACTTTGTGTCTTTGTAGATGTAGAAAAAGCATACAACAGGGTGCCAAGAGAGGAGGTGTGGTATTGTATGAGGAAGTCAGGAGTTGCAGAGAAGTATGTAGGAGTGGTGCGGAATCTGTATGAGGGAAGTGTGACAGTTGTGAGCTGTGCAGTTGGAATGACAGATTGGTTCAAGGTGGAGGTGGGATTACATAAAGGATTGGCTCTGAGCCCCTTCTTGTTTGTTTCTTGTTTGTCTGCAATGGTGATGGACAGGTTGATGGACAAGATGAGGCAGGAGTCTCTGTGGACTATGATATTTGTGGATGACATCGTGATCTGTAGAACGATTAGGATGCAGGTTGAGGCCCTGGTCCCAGGTCGTCCTCTGTGTGGAGTTTGCATGTTCTCCCCGTGTCTGCGTGGGTTTCCTCTATGGGCTCCGGTTTCCTCCCACAGTCTAAAGACATGTAGGTCTAGTGAATCGGCCGTACTAAATTGTCCCTAGTGGTGTGTGTGTGTGTGTGTGTGCGTGTGCGTGTGTGTGTGTGTGGGTGGGTGTGGGGGCCCTGTGTGATGGCCTGGTGGCCTCTCCAGGGTGTCTCCCTGCCTGCCGCCCAATGACTGCTGGGATAGGCTCCAGCATCCCTGCGACCCTGAGAGCAGGATAAGCGGTTCGGATAATGGATGGATGGACTACACTATAGATACTTCCAGTTTAAAAATTCGATTTGTCAAAAGCTACAGTCGACATTCCAACAATAGTACTTTGTTAGCCTGTTACCATTCTTCATATATTAGGCTTACAAATAGTAACTGACCATTATCCGACCCCGTCATTGTCTATACTTCCTTGTTTATGTATCTATATATTATATTTTACAAAAACTTTGAAACCACTTGGGAAACTCTTTATAAAAGGAATAATTGCCTTAAATAATTTTTACCATGACTACGTTGTGTCCAGTGATTGCAAGATCCACACCATCAAACCCACAATCTTATTCGACTGTTCTGTCTCAGATATGACTGATGTAACCAAATATTGGTCTGTTGAAGATAATACTCCTCTCAGTGGTTATCTTTATGGGTGATAACGCTTTCGCAAGGATTTGACCCCGTACAACAGAACCCATTGTTTCGACAAAATGAAAACCTGATCTTGCAGCAACGACTGTCTTTTCATCCCAGATAAAGTCCCGTTGGAAGCAACAGGAGCTTACAGCCAAGTCATGGGACCACTACGTGTCCAAGACATCAGATTACAAAGTTCTACAGGTCAGATGTACAGATTTTAATCACAAGCCACAGCTGACACCTCAAAGTAACGAATTTGAATAACCGTAATTCTGTCACGACTGATTCAAACAATGATGGTGATTTTTACTTGATTTTGTTTATTTCCAGGAAATAAAATCTCAGAGGGAGAGACTTATGAAATCCTCCACAACCAGAACAGAGGAAGGGGATGCCAGGTTTCACCCATCTGAGGTCTCTTGCTAACAAAAACCAGTAACACCAATTTCACGTGTTATTAGTGTTGCACTCTGGGTTATCACAGGTTTGGCAAAAGTTAATGAATCATGCTACACTGAGGAAGACAGCTGAATACAGTTAGTGTTGTCTTTGCATTTTCTCTTCTTCTTTGAATTCTTGAGACTGAAATCAATCCGAATCTATTTGGATTCAACAAGCATAATTACACAAGTGTTGGGGGAAAAAAGAGCAAACACTGGGCATCCGGGTAGCATAGCAGTCTATTCCGTGGCCTACCAACACGGGGATCGCCGATTTGAATCCCCGTGTTGCCTCTGGCTTGGTTGGGCGTCTCTACAGACACAATTGGCCATGTCTGCGGGTGGGAAGCTAGATGTGGGTATGTGTCCTGGTCGCTGTACTAGCGCCTCCTCTGGTCAGTTGGGGTGCCTATTCAGGGGGAGGGGAACTGGGGTAATAGTGTGATCTTCCCACGTGCTACATCCCCCTGGTGAAACTCCTCACTATCAGGTGAAAAAAGTGGCTGGCGACTCCACATGTATTGGAGGAGGCATGTGGTAGTCTGCAGCCTTCCCCGGATCAGCAGAGGGGGTGAAGCAGTGACCGGGACTGCTTGGAAGAGTGGGGTAATTGGCCAGGTACAACTGGGGAGAAAAAAAGGGGGGGGATCAAAGGAGAAGAAAAATTGGTAACACTTTAGTATGGGGAACATAAAAAAACTTAATTACTAGTGAATTAGTAATGATCAAGATGTTACTTTAGTATGGGGAACATATTCTAAGTAACAAAAACTTAATTTATAGTAATTTAACACTATTAACACTTGTAGTTTTGTGTTTTGTTATGTAAGAACAGACCATATTCATTAAGTGTTAGTAAGGGAGAATAACTCTTCTTGTTGCACTACCACCTTATAAAGTCCATACTAAGCAAAGCATATTGAGATGGTACTACTAATAAGCAATAATTCTGAGGTTATAGAGGGAAAACTCATAGTTAATGGCTTACTGGTTGTATAATAAGGCCATGCAGAATAAGGCATTAATGAGTACGTAATAATGACCAATTAAGAGCCAATATGTTGCTAATTTGCATGCTAATAAGCACCTAATTAATGGTGACTACGTTCCCCATACTAAAGTGTTACCGAAAAATTATAAACACCATAAACTTTAACATATGAGACCAAACCTTGAACTTAATAGTGTTTTTTTTTTTTTTAAACTGTCCAGAATTACTTTGGGCGTGTCCTGGCCATAAAGAGCACGGCGACTCACCAAAATGGAGGGTCTCTGGCCGACATGGAGGTGACCCTGGAGAGAGTGCCCATTCGTGGGGCCGCTCTGGAGGACGTCTCCCCTTCAGCTCAGGACCCTGAATACTTCAGCACCGTCTTGGTCAAATAAATCCCCAGCATGTCACTGACTCGCTACATCGGTGGTGTTCAATCATGTGTCACAGAGTCGTGTACATACTTTTTCTTTCCAACCCAACACTAAAAAAGGTCATTTTGCCGATTTAACACACCTTCAACCAGACAGCGGAGGACTAGTTTTTGAAATCAGCCGGTTTAGTGTTGGAAAGAAAATTTGCATACACGTGGCCCTCCAGAGCATGTGGTTGAGTATCACTGCTTAAGATACAGATAGCTCATGAAATAAATAGTTTTCTAATCACTTGCTTTTATCTGAAATAGTTTGGCTGTCTTTCAAGATAATGATTCACACATTTGATTCAGGGGAGGTAATAATGGTACCACTGAAAGCCAGTAGGGCAGCACGGTGGCGCAGTGGTTAGCACAGTCGCCTCACAGCAAGAAGGTCCTGGGTTCGAGCCCTGAGGTAATTCAACCTTGGGGGTCGTCCCAGATCATCCTCTGTGTGGAGTTTGCATGTTCTCCCCGTGTCTGCATGGGTTTCCTCTGGGTGCTCCGGTTTCCGCCCACAGTCCAAAGACATGTCGGTCAGGTGAATTGGCCATACTAAATTGTCCGTGTGTGCGTGTGTGCGTGTGTGCGTGCATGCGTGTGTGTCGGCCCTGCGATGGACTGGCGGCCTGTCCAGGGTGGGCTCCTGCTTGCCACCTAATGACTGCTGGGGCTCCAGCATCCCCACGATCCCGAGTAAGGATAAGTGGTTTGGATAATGAATGAATGAAAGCCAGTAAATCCTCTGTTACACTTAATAGAATAGAATTTACCACTTTGAAAAGCTGATGTAAGTCTTTAAAACGTTTTCAGTGTAAATGGGTGTCATATTGTCTTATGGATACAGTAAGAAGTATTCAATAAAAGTTCTATACAAATATTCTACAAAAGTTAAATGTGAATTAATGCCATAAATGAATACAACATTGTTTGCTTTTTTCTCCCCAATTGTATCTGCTCAATTACCCCACTCTTCCAAGCCATCATGGTCACTGCTCCACCCCCTCTGCCAATCCGGGGAGGGCCACAGACTCCTCTGATACATGCACAGTTGCCAGCCGCTCCTCTTCACCTGACAGTGAGGAGTTTCGCCAGGGGGACGTAGCACGTGGGAGGATCATGCTATTCCCCCCTGATCCCCCTCCCCCCTGAACGGGCGCCCCAACCAACCAGAGGAGGCACTAGTGCAGCAACCAGGACACATATCCATATCCGGCTTCCCACCCGCGGGCACGGCCAATTGTGTCTGTAAGGACGCCCGACCTAGCCTGAGGTAACACAGGGATTCGAACCGGCGATCCCTGTGTTGGTAGTCCACGGAATAGACTGCTACACTACCCGGACGCCCCTGTTCTAATCTCTCACTTTATATGATGTATTTGTTCATGTCCATAAGCAAGATGAATAAAATCTATTAACCACTTTTCTTACTAGGTTTGCAGTATTCGGTATTTAGGTACTGATGAATAAGTGGTGCTGCTCATGCTCTTGGACAGGTTTGCAGAAAAGCATAAAGGAAATGGACAAAAGACGAGTTTTAGGTGTCATATAAAGGATACTCTGGTTAAATACCAGGATCATAGCAGGTATTTCTCTGTCCATAGGAGTGAAGTCTCTTGCCTCTCCTCTGCAGCATCCAGAGGCTCCTGACTGGTTCCCCGAAAGCCAATCACGTTCCTCCAATACCGGCCTCCCAGTTAGACGTAGAGCTGGTTTTCAGGGTTTTGTTGTTTGTTTTTAAAGCAGTGAACGGGTCGACCCATGACCTCCTCTGCCTCTGCTCTGCCTCCCGGCCTCCCTTAAGTCCTCTGGCCGGTCCCTTGGGCCCAGTTAAAGTGAAAGGGTAAGTCAAAAGCTTTTTGCCGTTATTGCTCCAAAGCTTTGGAAGAGTTTACCCTTTCCACATTGACCTTTTCAAAATCCTGTTTAAAAGCCAATATTTTCTCATTGAAATATATGATGGTTTGCATATATTGTTGTGTGTTTTATTCCGTATGTTCTGTGTTTTGTCCTTCTCATCCTTTTTGTTCCCTTTTTTTTATTATTGTACAGCCCTTTGGTCAGTTGTCTTAAAATGTGCGTTGTAAAGTTGAATTGTGGAGTCGACTTCTGTTTCTAGCTGGTTTAGCTGTTTGTTTGTATGCCAACTGCCTGACCCTGTAGGTACTGATGGGTTTTCATTGACCAAGAGCGTAGTTGCAGATTCACACAATCAGCACCTTGTAGTCTGGCTTATCCTCCCCCACGGCCATGAATTGACTGACTGGTCTTTGTGGCCCCTCCATACATGTCTTAGTATGCCTGATGCAGGCTACAACAGAGAGGAGCCATGCGAGCCCCGTGGAATGGTGTGAATGGAAGAACGGGGATGCTCACTTGTAGAAAGTGGCTGCTGCAATACTGGGCACCGTTCCACCCCAAGATATTGCTTTTCAGTTGTTTATAATCCTACGCCACCTTGTGTTTTTTTAACCTTATTTTGCATTTTAACACATGATGGTGAGTTAAACAGGATGGTATGATAATTATATTTTGATACCTGTTTTGCTCACCGCAGTGATTCTTCTCTGAAAACTGGGTCAGATAAAAGGGCCCTTGGGTCAGTTATGCATATCTAATGGAGTCTGCTGGCAGGCGACATGGAGGCAGTGACACTGGAAACATCAATGTAACATGGAGATGGGAAGACCCTCTTATAACATGGAAATAAGAGGTGTACTGAATTACTGTCAACCTCAAAAATAAAAAAAAATTTCCTCCAAAATAGGGGAACACGCTCTTATCATAGGCTAAAGCACTATGCACCTGGAAAGTAGGCCTCCAATACGGTTTAAGTTTATTTTCGGGATGGTTGCAAAGAAAGAAGTATTTTCTCCGAGATGGTTTTTATGTTACATAAGTCCCTTCAGCACATTAACACACATGTTCCTTCAAGCGTGCAACATGCAGCATACAGGCACTTCTCTCTCTCTCTCTCTCTCTCTCTCCCTCTCTCTCTGTCTCTCTCTCGCTCTGTCTCTCTCTCATTCTTTGGACGGTTGACCGTATCATCGCTGACAGGCCTGGGCTTTCATACTGCACTCCAAGTGTGTGTGTGTGTGTGTGTGTGTGTGTGTGTGTGTGTGTGTGTGTGTGTGTGTGTGTGTGTGTGTGTGTGTGTGTGTGTGTGTGTGTGTGTGTGTGTACATGAGGGCTTGTCTGTGACTGTGAGCTCACCCATAGCGAGCCCACTAAGCCCTCTGGATGGGACCAGGGTGCCACACTGTACAAAAGACAAGGGACACACAGGAGCTTCCTCAGTACAACAAGCTCCCCCTGTTTGTTCAGGCAGCTCCGGGCTTATGCATGGTGTCTGTCTGGGTGCTGGGCTGCTTGCAGGGCATTGATGAAAGTGAGGCTGCAACTAAACGGGTATCTGTTTTTGACATCTTCCTCATGTGTCTTCCCCCTTTTCAACCTCCCTGGGACTTGCACACCACTGAGTATGGGATGCGTTATGTTTTCTGCAAAGATTGGTGGCTATTTCGGGATTTGTTTGTACAAATGTCTGAGTTATTTTTTTTTCTGCTGATGGTTCTTCATTGAAATAATTCACGGTTTGACTTTGTTGAAATTTTGAATCATAAGTTGAAATGTCTGTGAAACCACCTAATCTGAGTTTCCGTGGCACAGCAGGCGAGAACTGGTTATTGGGGAAACAACAGGTTAGGTGAATGGTTGACCACTTTGTTGCTTCGGTGAAGCTGGTAAAAGTTTTCCAGGGTTTGCATGGCTGGTTTCAGGCTGCGATGTGTCATACACGGGCCACAAAAGTACAGGAAGAGGTTACGAGGGCAATCTCAGTTTGTTCGTTTTTAAAAATGTTTTGTTTAACTTGATCCTCGGTCGGAAAACGTGTTCAGACAGATGGCTCTTGGATCTCGGGATAGGACTGGTCAGCATCCCAGATTGAAATGTTGAAATGAAAAGGTTCAGATTGTAAAAAGAGAGTCTGTTTGCTCTGCAGGGAAAGTGTCCTGCAGACATGATCATCCGACTGGGAAGACTGACACCCGGCTACTTCCGTCTCCTCCAGGTTAGTGGGTTTTTTTTAAAATACCCTTTTTTTTTTTAATAAATCTTTTTTATTTATTTTATTCTATTTGTTTATTTTATTTATTATTTATTCACTTGTTTTTATTTTATTTACTTAATTTTCTCTCTCTTTTTTTTTTTTACACTTTTTTGTTTTCTATTTTCTGTCTGCTATGTTGTTGTGTTAATGTAGGTATCATTTCTGTTCGATTCTTCTTCCGATTTTTATCTAAATCCAAGTTTTTGGTGCTGGAATGACTTAAACTTTGAGGCTCGGTATGGTGGAAGTTTCATCTGATTGTGTTTTTGTAAAATTTCAAAGAGGGATTCATAAAATATCTTCGATTAATAAGAAAAAAAATTCTCACACATAGAAGATGCTAAATCTCTCTAAATTGTCATATCTTGGTAGTTTTTTTTGCACAGTGACCGCCAAGTACTTCCAAGTCTGTGCCATCCATCAGCAACCATGTCGCTTCACATCGGTACTTTCCATGTTATGCTGAGAGAGAGATTTTGTTGTGAAGGTGTACATCTCAGGAAACATTGATATTAATATTTCATAGAGAGGAAGTTAGATTACATAATCTTTAAGCGTGGGTCAGGCCTCAGCTCAACTGCCCGTGCATACGTGGGAGATGATGTTAGACTCCCTCGCAGGCGTAAAAGTTGTATGAACATGTCATTAACCTAAAGTTTAACTGTGGGGTTTATGGCATTTTGGCCTTTCAACATTTTTGAAGAAACAGACCCAGATTCAGGGAGTATCTGTTCTTTAATTATCAACAAGTTATTCCCATAACTTCACCTTTGTTGTTCATGGTGATGGCAAAGAAAATACACCATTTTGTTGAATGGGACACTGTTGTACAATCTACTGTTGTAGTGCTGCATTGTTGTATTGTGTAGTGTTGTAGGATATTGTACTGTACTGTTCTATTGTGCAGTGTTGTACTGTTGTAGTGTTATATGTGTAGAGTTGTAGTGTTATATGGTGGAATGTTGTAGAGTTGTAGTGTTGTATGTTGTAATGTTGTAGTGTTGTAGTGTGTACTGTTGTAGTGTTGTATGGTGTACTGTTGTAGTGTTGTATGATGTAGTATGATGTAGAGTTGTAGTGTGGTATGGTGTGGAGTTGTAGTGTTGTATGGTGTACTTTGGTAGTATTGTATGGTGTAGAGCTGTAGTGTTGTATGGTGTACTGTTGTAGTATTGTGTCGTAAAGTTGTATGGTGTAGCGTTGTAGTGTTGTATGCTGTACTGTTGTATGGTATGCTGTTGTAGTGTTTATGGTGTACTGTTGTAGTGTTGTGTTGTATGGTGTAGAGTTGTAGTGTTGTGTTGTGGTGTTGTATGTTCTACTGTTGTACTGTTGTGGTGTTGTATGTTCTACTGTTGTACTGTTGTGGTGTTGTAGTGTTGTGTTGTAGTGTTATATGGTGTAGAGTTGTATTGTGTCGTAAAGTTGTATGGTGTAGTGTTGTAGCATTGTATGTTGTACTGTTGTATAGTGTACTGTTGTAGTGTTGTATGGTATGCTGTTGTAGTGTTTATGGTGTACTGTTGTAGTGTTGTGTTGTAGTGTTGTATGGTGTAGAGTTGTAGTGTTGTGTTGTGGTGTGGTGTTGTATGTTCTACTGTTGTACTGTTGTGGTGTTGTATGTTCTACTGTTGTACTGTTGTGGTGTTGTATGTTGTAGTGTTGTGTTGTAGTGTTGTATGGTGTAGAGTTGTAGTGATGTATGGTGTGGAATTGAACTGTCAGATTCCTCTCTGACAGGAAATAAAAATAAGTTGCCAAGCGTGTCTCATGACATGTATGAATATGCGTTACAAGCATTTTCTAAAATGTTTCCTGTATGTTTCCGTCTCTCTCTCTCTCTCTCTCTCTCTCTCTCTCTCTCTCTCTCTCTCTCTCTCTCTCTCTCTCTCTCTCTCTCTCTCTCTCTCTCTCTCTCTCTCTCTCTCTCTCTCTCTCTCTCTGTGTCTCTCTCTCTCTCAGTAGATGAGAGATCACATGTAGAAATAACACAGGCTCCTGATACAAATCCATCCTTTCCGACTGCTGGTTTTGACAGAACGAGACAGAAAGTTTTGCTCTGCAGAGCCAACAGACGTTTTGAGTGTGCCCTTGGCATATTGCAGTGTGTGTGTGTGTGTGTGTGTGTGTGTGTGTGTGTGTGTGTGTGTAACCTTGTCTCTCTATCTACTTGTCAGTCTGACTGTTACTTGCCTGTCATCTGTGAGCGTCTCACTTTCCATTCAACTGTCTCTGTCTCTGTCTCTGTCTCTGTCTCTCTCTCTGTCTGACATCCTCTTGGCAGAGACAAGTGTCTGGTGAGGTCCGGATGCAGCCACAGAGTAGCTTCATCGACCCGGTTGCCATGACCATGGCCACGGTGGGCATGGGCGTGTCCTTCTACAGTGCCAGACAGATGGCAGAGAGGGTTCATCTCAAACAGGCCGCAAGCTGAACAGCTGGACCCTCTCAGACTCCATCAGAAAGAACATGGAGAGAGAGAGAGAGAGAGAGAGAGAGATGCTGAGGGTTAATTCAAGTTACTGAGAATCTACATAGGTTACAACGTTCAACCGGTTTCTGTCCCGTTATCTCAAGTAAAATATTTCCATATCCTCATTTTCATAGTGCTGTGTTAACATGGGGCGTTGCTGTTGTTGTTGTTGTTGTTGTGAGAGACTGGTTTCAGTAAGTCGGGTTGGAGTTTGTAAAGGGAGGTTGCAGAGAGGCAAAGTCATTCTTAAAGGACCTGCGTGGAGAGAGGCGTCTGTCTCTGCGTTGTCCTTGATGGTAAAAGTAAGTCTTTTAAGCGCAAATGGTGATGTGAACTGTTGTTAAAAAATTTGCAATTAGTGACAACTCACCGTTCTCTCCACTGGTCTTCAACAGCAGATCAGTACTTCTATAGAGATAATACACCATCATGTTCATAAATTCTCACAATTTTGCTGCAAATAACCATCACATTAAACTAAAAAAACCAACAAATTATAACATTGAATTTTGACTGTGTTGTGCACAGACACAAACAGACTTTTTTTAACGATAGAATTAGCCCAACAAAAAGTTTAGAAATAACACTTTAAAACATCTTCACATGATTCTGGAGATACTAACTAGCAGTCTATAAGTTTGCTCTATCTGCTGATGTTGGCCCATCTAATATCCGGAATGACCATTCCATTGCATAGCGTTTGTTATTCATTGTTTGTACTTTTAACGCCTTACTGCCTTGGATGTAGATTGTAAAGACGCTCATCCTGAATCAGATCATCACTCTCTGGACATTTTCTTATTATTCTGCAAAGCTCAAGACGAGCAAAACGAAACACGGGAATGATCGTTTATTTGTGTATTTTTTCAATTCAAATCTGCTTGGAATTAATTTACTATGTGGAAGTACCTTTATTTATGACTTTTACCATCTGTTTGTGATAGACTTTGACAAATAAAATGCAAACTAAACCTCAAATGCCACTAAAGAGACAACTGGGTAATTTATTTCTTTGTTTGTTGCAGATTTACAGGAGCCGTATGCGATGCAATAGCCAACGTCTCCTGTAAATCTGCTGCAGACTTTAGCAAACTAAACTTCAGAGGTGGTTATGCAACATTGAAACAGCATTACGTCTTGGTTTTTGTTTTTTTCATGTTTCTATGGGCCCGGCCATGTGGAAGGTAATGTGGGGACAGATAATTTCCCTCTGCCGGGCGACTGCACAGACTGCATGGAGTTTTTGGTGTGAATGAAGCCGGGAGAGGGAAAGTGCTTTTATATGGACCGTGTGAATGAAATGTCATGCGGATGCCCCTCTGTGACCCTGAGGCAGGCTCTCCCCGCATGGACCGCAATGGGAGAGAGACGATACCTCTGGCCTGCACTTTGCATTTCAGGCAGTTGTCTTTATACACAGCTAATAAACTACACGCTACATGTCAAAGTACGCATAAGTGAAGCACTGAACAACAAAACTGGATTGGAAAAAAAAACAAACCAGGGGCGTCCAGGTGGCGTGTCGGCCAACTCATTGCCTACCAAGACGGGGATCACCGGTTTGAATCCCCGTGTTACCTCCGGCTTTGTCAGGCGCCCCTACAGACACAATTGACCACGTCTGCGGGTGGGAAGCTGGATGTGAGTATGAGTCCTGGTCACTGCACTAGCGCCTCCTCTGGTCGGTCGGGGCACCTGTTCAGGAGGGAGGGGGAACTGGGGGGAATAGCGTGATCCTCCCACATGCTACGTCCCCCTGGCGAAACTCCGCACTATCAGGTGAAAAGAAGCAGCTGGCGACTCCACGTGTATCGAAGGAGGCGTGTGGTAGTCTGAAGCCCTCCCGGATCAGCAGAGGGAGTGGAGCAGCGACCGAGACGGCTCGGAAGAGTGGGGTAATTGGCCGGATACAACTGGGGAGAAAGGGGGCGGGGATCCACAAAAAAAAAAGTAAACGTGGCATATGCAAAAATTCAAACATGTTGTATCCACTGGAGAAATTCAGCAAGTGGAGACTGTTCATCAAAGTGCACGACCAAGTTGAAGTTTATACCCTGCAGATATCTTCACAAAAAGATTTCAAGCAAACCTACAATTTGACCAGCAGTGGCTGAAATTTGGTATACAACTCTGTCAAAGCCTTTAAGCTCATGCAAACATGCAGTATCTTAAAATGGTAAAAATGACTTTAGGACATAGCTAGTATGTCCTGTGGTTTATGAGACACACTACTATGCAAATACTACAGTATTTCTATAATATATAAAGTGTTCCAACAGCATAACTATAGTTGACTATAACTGTAACATAACTATAGCTGATGTGTTTATAGTGTTTATATAGTAATGTCACAGAATGGGTTGAGTTAATTGATAGAATGTGAAAAAACACAGGAAATGTGACAGGAATTTTCTATTTTTGTTTGGTTTACCAATAATCCATTTTGGACCTATGTAATATGGAGTATGTGTTTGCCGCTGCCTCCAGGATCAGATATGACACCGTGGGAACCAGCCGTGTTTGAAAATGAACCGCATGTTTAATCAAACATCACCTAATCCTTAATGGCACGGCTGGTTTTCACTGTATCCGAGGCCGGAATAGATTAGCTGTGGGGATGTGGGACATGTGAATGATTCACAAGTTCTGTTTCCACCCAGTGTATACCTTGACTCTGATTACAGAGTCCCTGCCCGACAGGGACTTGCAAATAAGTGAGTTGGGAAGAAAAGTGTAATTGATATTGCATCAGCTTGGTTTAAATGAAGGAGAGCCAAGACAAATATAGATTTACAAGTCTCAGAGATACAACCTATTTAAAAACAGTGCGGAAAACTAATGTTGTTTGTCTTGTGTTCATCAGTTCACCATTGGGACGGTGTCAGAAAATATTTATTATACCCTTCTATAATGAGTATACATTTAATCATGTATTCAGTGAGGCACTACTTTAATTAGCTTAAGGCCCATACCATCAAAGTTTTCTCTGTCCACCCTCTGTCCCCCTGTCTCTCTCTCCCTCTCCCTCTCTCGCTCTCCCTCTCTCCCCTCTTTCTCCCTCTCCCCTCTTTCTCCCTCTCTCCCCCTCCTCCCTCTCCCCCTCTTTCCCACTCTCTCCCACTCTCTCTCCCTTTCTCTCCCTCTCCCCCCTAGACGCACTGTTTCTTCTAGGGGAGTCGACAACATTGTGACCTTGACTGTCTGGTTTGAACTACCTTCCCCATCTCCATGTGTAAAAGTCTGTGTGTTATTGCTCCTCTCCCTCAGACAGAGGACAGAGTGTGTCTCCCTGTACTTTCTCTCCATGTTGACGTGCATCCATAAAAGACCTCTCAAGACTCAAGACTTCGTTCCTCGTACACTTCACTGATTGATCGGTCATGATCAAATCAGAAGTTTCCATTCAACAGCTGGCCTCCTTTAAACATCTCTGAAAAAGACTTCTTTCCAAAGGTGAATTTTTTTTCTTTACTGAATATGTTTCAAAAACTGTTTTTTTTTACCCAGATTTTATTGTTTTAAACACTTGTGCCTATGTTCATGGACCTATATGCATGTCTGCTAGGGGAGCCATGGTGTCACATGGAAGTTTGGTTTTTGTTTTGTTTTTTTGATTTTGATATACTCTATTGACCCTTGTAGGGAAATTACACTCTGCATTTAACCCATCCTAGCTGTGTAGCTAGGAGCAGTGGGCAGCCACCATGCAGCTGGGGACCAACTCCAGTTCATCTTGCCATGCCTCGGTCAGGGACACAGACAGAAGTATTAACCCTAACATGCTTGTCTTTTTGATAGTGGGGGAAACCAGAGCATCTGGAGAAAACGCACCGCAGGCACTGGGAGAACATGCAAACTCCACACAAAGGATGATCCCCAAGGTTGGACAACCCCGGGGTTCGAACCCAGGACCCTCTTGCTGTGAGGCGACAGCACTAACCACTGCGCCACCATGCCGCAATACTGCTACTACTATTTTCGGCTGCTCCCGTTAGGGGTCACCACAGCGGATCATCCATTTCCATTTCTTCCTGTCTTCTGCATCTTCCTCTGTCACACCAGCCACCTGCATGTCTTCCCTCACCACATCCATAAACCTCCTCTTTGGCCTTCCTCTTTCTCTTTTCCCTGGCAGCTCCATATTCAGCATTCTTCTCCCAAAATACCCAGCATCTCTCCTACACACATCCAAGCCATCTCAATCTTGCCTCTCTTGCTTTGTCTCCAAACCGTCCAACTTGAGCGGTCCCTCTAATATAATCATCATGCTGCAATACTAACTAACCATGCCGCAATATGAACAAAGTGAAATAATGTCATAACCGATATGTACGAAGTAAAAGCTGCAAAAACAGCCAGGTTGAAAGAAAACGTAATTATCGTTTGAAATGATCCCTCCATTACAATGTATTTCATCCCAGCAAGAAGATTCAGCAAAGCGTTGAGTTTCTGGATACTGAAGCTGTCGGTGAAGTTTTCAGTCTTTATAATTTTAAATGATGCCTGACGTTTTGATGTCTGGGTTCAAAACAAGCAAACTTACCCTTTACACCCAATCTAAGAGAAATTATTGTTTGAGCCCCACATTATATTTTGTGTCTGAGGTTTCATCTGATCGGCCAGATCCTGACAGTTTGCCTGAGTATGCATCCGTTAATGTTTTTACTAGTGGATGAAAACGTCTTCCCATGGAGCTGAGAGGTGAACGGTCAAACAGCCAGACCGAAGCACAGTCTGAAGGCCATCTCCACAAAAACCTCAGCTACTGAGTCTGTGCTATGACCCAGTATGTCACCCTACTGTACTTAACTCAATAGAGATAGAGAACAAATGACCATACTAAAAATAACAGTAAGCCAAGGCTCAGACCAAATGTCCCTCCAGATACCAACACCAACCAGGTCTTTGTGCAAAAAGACCGCACAGAAATGTCATTACGGCCGAGACACCAGTGAAAGACACACCGGAAATTAAAAACAGCAACATCCATCCATCCATTATCCAAACTGCTTATCCTGCTCTCAGGGTCACGGGGATGCTGCAGACTATCCCAGCAGTCACTGGGTGGCAGGCGGGGAGACACCCTGGACAGGCCGCCCGGTCATCACAGGGCTGACACACACATATTCACACCTAGGGACAATTTAGTACAGCTGATTTACCTGACCTGCATGTCTTTGGACTGTGGGAGGAAACCGGAGCACCCGGAGGAAACCCACGCAGACACGGGGAGAACATGCAAACTCCACACAGAGGATGACTCGAGATGACCCCCATGGTTAGACTACCCCAGCAACAAAAACTGAAGAAAAAGAAAAAAGAAAAAATCAAATCATGCAAACGTTTGTTTAAAAAAAGCAAGGGGGTCTGTCTTCAACGTTAACTCTGCAAATTGCAGACAAACTACAACAAACAGTGGAGACTATTCTTTCAATAGTATGACAAACAAGTGACTGGGATCTAAAATGTGACAGTAAAAAGAATAACATCATCAGAATCAGAACTGACTTCATTGGCCAAGTGTGCCTATGAACACAAGGAATTTGACTGGTTCACAGCAGCTTCTAGCACTTGCAGACATCACTCACACACAAAAAAGAAAAGAAAAAAGAAAAAAAACAAGAGATATGTAGAACAACAACAGGACATTGGAGGTGAGCATGTATGTAGTTACTATACAGAGTTTTGTTATGGTTGAATAATCAATAACCTCTGCCAAGATATTATACCACATGCTTATATACTGTATTGTCCATGCACTATACCATACCACAACTCCACAACCCATCATGCCCATATACAGTGCTATATACTCACACTATATTACACTATATTACCATATATACCAGAGGTATACACTATATATTCACCTACCATCCACCTCACAACTACATACTATATTATATACATTTGTTACAACCACAACAATAACAGCAATAATTTGTAACCAGTATACAGCAGTTGTATATGTATTTACAATCATACATTTGTATTGCACATGCGATTTAAAGAGGTAGTGCACATTGTAGATATGTAGGTGCGACATCTTGACCAGAGCGGCTATTTACAAAGTGTCATATTTACCTGCTAAGTGTCCATAATTGCACCATGCTGTTAATGCCTCCCTTATCAGTCCAACCCATCAGACCCTAACAAAGAGTGTATCGTATTGTCCCTTCCGTCTATGTGGAAGAAACCATTATTTTGTGGTGAATCACAGTCGAGGATAGATTCACCAGGGGCTGCTGCTCCTTTAAGGAAGACGTTCAGCTTTCTGACGTAGGACCTGTTTCGCGTTTCCCGGGAGGTGGAGCCATGTTTCCGACGGCCTAGCTGGTAGCTTGTTGCCACTAGAGATTGTGCTCCGTCGGTGTTGTTTTGTGTGGCGAGTAAACGGAATTGGCTGGACTCGATCTCTCCGTCTCTTCATTCCTGCACTCCCACAATTTCACGATTTCCTACTTTTGATTTTTACACTATTCCCCTAGTTTATTTGGACTCTTTATTTACAAATTTGTGATAGTTTTTACAAGGAAAACAGAGAAAATCCCAAAGTTACTTGGCTAATAAAACTGATTGCGATTGTGACTCGGGCTCGACAGCACAACGGCTCTCTCTTAGAGACACTGGCTTAAAAATATTAATCTATTTCATCCAGCCAATTACTTTATTCTCATATAAAACTTGATGGAACTGGGCAATATCGGCTTGCTGACTTTTCCATTAGTATAATGGAAGCAAATGGAAGACATTTTTTCCGCTTCCGGTGTGGGAAGATGGCGGCGCGAATTCACGTTTGCACCAGTCTCACCCAGTTACCGTCCATGCAGTGTCTTTGTCCACGTCAGTCCACGTTTTCGTTTGATGGCTGGGAGAGCTGGCGCTGGATCGGCTGGGAGAGCTTGGTCTGCTGGGTCCTGTGGACCCAGGGACCACGGCCCTGCCCGGAGCTGCACCGAAGAGAAACATCGAAGGCAGTCTGACTGGACACGGAAGCGGGGCAGGCTAAGCTAACTGCTAGCCCATTACCCCGAGAAGATCGTGCCGTGACACCGGCAGTTCCAGTAACACCGAGGGTGGTCTGGCGGCGGCTTCGCCTAGCGTTGATCGTGTTTTTGGTGTCGTCGTGTGGAGTGCGGGGAGGTGTGTCAAAGGTGTCTGGCTGGGAGAGCGGGCGTTGGATCGTCTGGGGGAGCTGGTCTTCTGTATCCGGTGGGCCCAGGGACCACGGCCCTGCCTGGAGCTGCGCCCGAGGAGGAAACACCGAGGTTGTTCTGACAGGACGCGGAAGCTGGGCAGGCTAAGCTAACTGCTAGCACATGCAGACCGGCAGTTCATACAGTCATCCTGGCGTTCGTTGTCTCGGACAGTGAATATATTTTTTTTATACTTTGATGCATGTGTTCTTGTAGTTTTTAGATATGTGTTTTTGTCTTTGTGTTGCACTGCTGTGGGTTGAGGGGAACGACATGAAATAAAATGACAAATAAAGTATTCCTGTTTCCTGAAATACAATAGTTTGTATTTTGAGGAGCCAAGAAGAGTCAAGAGAAGAAATGATCATATCCAAATTAGTATATACTAGTGTACAGTATAGTATATACTATAAATACTATTTATACTGAAATGTGGAAATGTAAATCTACTTTGTACGTTGATCACTTACTAATACTAACGTACTCAAGGTGACATATACTCTTGACTATGATATAAGTGCTATGGAACGAATGTACCACTAATACTAATACTTTATATAATACTATTATGATGTGATTTCTATGTAGCAAATGTACTACTATTTCATTTGTACTATGATGATATGGTTTCTGTGGTGCTTCATGTTTTCCGGTTGGTAACTCGAATCTATCTGTTAAATCCTGGCTCTCTTATGTCACTTTGGATAAAAGCATCTGCAAAATGAATAAAATGTAAATGTAAATACACTAGTGTGAGTGTGTGCATGGGCGCTTGTGTTTATGTTGGGACGCTTAACCATATTTCAACTTAAAACTGCAATCTGCAACTTTTCGTTATTTTTTTGTTCCATTTGAAATGTGATGACGATATGGTGACAGTGTTGTGATGTAGCTGGATGAAGGCTGCAGAGGTAAAAAGACCCGCTGCAACTGAGTTTCTCTGACTACAAACAAGGTGTAGCACCCACTGTCGCTTGTGTGCCGTCAGCTCAGCAGTAAACGATTCCCACTCTTGTGAAAATGAGAACCTTGAACCAAAGCTAACACAGACAGTTACAGACATCATCAAAATATATTGCAGCCAATCGGTACAAGTCCTTTTCGCCTTCCTTGGTGTAACATCTCATACAGCTCACCATACGCCTTTTCCTTTGCCGTTGCCACTTCTCTTCACTTTATGCCGTATCTCCTTGCACTGCTGTCTACTGTCTTCATCTCTGTGACTCCCACTTCTTCTTTGCCATCTCTCTCTTCCTCTGTATATATTGCTGTACTACCTCATTCCACCACCAAGTCTCCTTGTGTCCCCTCCTCTGTCCAGATGACACACCAACTACCTTCCTAGCGGTCTCCCTCATCATTTCTACAGTGGTTCCCCAGCCATCCAGCAACTTGTCACTACCACCCAGTGCCTGTCTTAACTCCTCCCTGAACTCCACACAACAGTCCTCCTTCTTCAACTTCCACCATTTTATCATTAGCTTTGCCTTCACTCGCTTCCTCTTCTTGGTTTCCAAAGTCACCCTACAGACCACCATCTGATGCTGCCTAGCTACATTCTCCCCTGTCACCACCTTGAGTCTCCAATCCCTTTCAGATCACGCCTCCGATATAAGATGTAGTCCACCTGTGTGCACTTTCCTTCACTCTTATACGTCACCCTGTGTTCCTCCCTCTTGAAATATGTATTCACCCAACCTGATTCACCACAGCCATTTCCATCCTATTCGCAAAATCCACCACCATCTGTCCTTCCACATTTCTCTCCTTGACACCATACCTACCCATGACCTCCTCATCACCTCTGTTCCCTTCACCAACATACCCATTGAAGTCCGCTCCTATCACCACTCTCTCATCCTTGGTTACACTGTCCACTTCATCCAACTCACTCCAGAATTCTTCTTTCTCTTCCATCTCACACCCAACATGTGGGGCATATGTGCTGATAACATTCATCAACACACCTTCGATTTCCAGCTTCATACTCATCACTCTGTCGACACTCTCTTCACCTCCAGCACACTCTTGACATACTCTTCCTTCAGAATTACCCCTACCCTATTTCTCCTCCCATTCGCACCATGGTAGAAGAGTTTGAATCCACCTCCGATAATCCTGGCCTTACCCCCCTTCTACCTGGTCTCTTGCACACACAGTATACCTGCTTTTCTTCTCTCCATCATATCAGCCAGTTTTCTCCCTTTACCAGACATAGGGCCAAATTTCCGACTCTCACCTTGACACCCTTACCCTACCTCCTCCCTGCTGCCTCTGGACATGCCTTCCCCCTCTCCTGGGCCTCGACTGATCGGCATGGACATCTGATTCATGACCCGCAACTTTTACTTGGCAAAGATTTTACGCCGGATGCCCTTCCTGACGCAACCCTCTCCATTACTCCGGGCTTGGGACCGGCACTAAGAATGCACTGGCTTGTGCATCCTCAGTGGCTGGGTTAATTTTAGGATTAATAAATGTGGTAAACACAAGGGAGAAACTAACTGGGTGAGCGGATGAATATTTGTTCGCTTAACGTGTAGCCCCGCCCATACTTCCAACAAGAAGGAGGGCTGGGCAGGCTGGGGGCGGGCGATATGTGTAGCTCCACCCATTTTAAGCCCTGCCCCCAACCTCCAGCCTGCATTCAGGGGTACTTGGCGTGGTCTTTCCGTCCTCCGGGCCAGCAGATGTCACTTATCACCGATTCTTACCCAAGACAAGCTACACAGGACTATAAATGAAGATGAGTCTGTGCGGTGGTTTCCCATGGACCAGGCAATTGTGGGTGGATTTGATGTGAATTCTCACGGTAACGTTAAATTGACGACAATAGACGGGCGGTAGCTGTTCGGCATCACACAGGCAGGGAGGTGGCATCCCTGCCGGCATATGGCATGCAAGTTGTAATTTACGGAGGGAAAACGTCCTGCAAGCTAAAAAAAAAATCGTTGATACGTGCGCGATTAATGATAATGATGGGTAATTTCAACGTGTCTTGGGGCTCTTTGCGCAAACGTGTGCGCTCCTCTGCGGCGCGGCGCTTTCACTTCCCGTACTATCTCCACCAGATCTGGAGTTAATTACAGGGAGGATACATCGTTTTACTAGTGTTGTTCAGTTGTCTGTCATTCATCTATCGTGATATTGGAAATGGCCGGGCTCACTAGCCTGTCTGCACCCGGCCGAGTAAGTTTCCATTCACGCCTCGGTTTGTTGGCGTTGTGGCTCGTTTGCGTTGCTTCTGTCAACGTCTCGGCAAGTCACGATGTGCCAAACAACGGGACGTCTGGAAACGCGAACACCGGTGCGAACGAAGACTCCGCTCACCAAACCAATGTCACCCATCACCATAAAAAGGCTTTCCCTGTCCTGTCCTTTAACTACGACCACGTCAGGACGCCGTTTGAGATCTCCCTTTGGATCCTCCTGGCTCTGCTGATGAAACTTGGTAAGTGTCCTGTTTAAATTGCATTGGTGTATGTGCACGACCATCTGGACGTTTTTACGTAAAAAAATTAAAAGAGAAATGCCCCAGGCGTCCAAATTGATAAATTAGTCCCCTACCAACGGCAATATGCGTCACAGGGTGTGAGTCTAGTGCAGGCAGTCTGCTGGTATTATTTCAATAAAGGGTTACTGATAGCCATTTAAAATGAATGTATGATGAAGTCTGTGCCAACGTAAAGTACATAGTTCCTCACACAGCTCCAACCATCTGCCCATCTGCCAGAAATAGATGCACATTGAAGAATTAATGTGTCATTTGATCCAGAGGATGGGACTAAGCAAGGCATAACTCCACAAGGGGGCTGTGAACTGTTGTCCTGAGGAGACTGATAGGATTCATCCCAAATTCACTTCCTGCTTGACCTTCGCCTGTCTGATTCACCCTCCCATTCACACATCAGATATTTTAACGCCATAACCAAACTACTTTGGTCGAGGTAGAGTGTCCTGCTGTAGTGTTTTGGATAGGGATGCAACGATACTGGTATCGGATATTGGACTAAAACCAGACTAGAATAGAATATTTGTATCTGAGTCACTCAAGACTAAAATTCAATACCAAAAGCCATGAGTAACAAGTCGTCGTATGATATCAACAAGTTTGGTTTGATATTATACTTTATATTAAATTAAATTAAGGTTCCTTTATTAATCCCCTTGGAGAACTTCATTTACTGCAAATTAACCCATCCTAGCAGTGCTCTGTGTAGCTAGGAGCGGTGGGCTGCTGCCTACATGCTGTGCCCGGGGACCAACTCCAGTTCTTTTCCCAATGCCTTGGTCAGAGCACAGACAGGAGTATTAACCCTGATATGCATGTTTCTTTTGATTACCAAGCAGTTCAATGTGATGAACCTCAGATGGATTCTTAAACATGGTATTTTTGCATATGTAAGCAAGCAGATATCGCAGTATATTTTGTGTAATATTTCCTTATCATGATAATTATTTTTCACATCGGCCAGCACTAGGTCAAGTAGAGTATCTTCCTGTTGTGTTGTGGGGGCAGAACTTGTCATCAGTTGTTTTCAGGACACTATCCAGCCGCTCGGCCACTCAGCAATATGTGATTTGTACAATACCCTCCATATAGGCTGCCATAGGGATCTACTGTCCTCCCTGATGGCAGTTTTTTTTTCGGCCAACAGAAGGAGATAATGGTGATTGGTTCTTGAAATTAGTCTTGTGATCTCTCATTGGCTAAGTTAGATGAGTGTAGTGTCTCACTGCTTATCTATTTCTGCAGCAGCTCTTTCTCAGGGCTGGTCCGACTTCCTGTCCTAGTGCATGGCTTGATAACAAAGACTTCTATGTTGTAAGCACATGAGTGGAGAGGAGGGCGAGAGGGTGGTTGAATACAACACGGTTTGATAAAAAATAAAAAAAATCATGGAAACATTCATACCAATACCTCAGACCCCAACCGAGTGTCACGGAGACTAAATGCCAAGGCATGACCTGTCAGAGAGGAATTTTACAAACTGGTCCTCAATTAATTGCACTCATTACCTAATTATATAAAAGTAAAAGTGCTACCATGACTATCAGCAAGTTTTCAATTGCTATGAAGCACACTTGATAAAAACCCTCATCCAACTAGTCTTTAAGAAGAAAACCACTTTATCTTGTCATTGTACAGGTTACAATGAAATTTGTTCTCTGCATTTAACCCATCCTATTGTATAGGAGCAGTGGGCAGCTGCAGCACCCGGGGACCAACTCCAGTTCTTCTTTCCATTCAATTAATCAATCAAGTTGCATTTTATGTAGCACTTTTCTAGCTGCAACAGCCACTCAAAGCGCTTTACATTTCTGGTCAAATCTGAATTTCAGACACCTGTTATAATAGAACACAAGCCTATAACACAAGCCTATTGCATCATATCCTCCATATCTCCCTCGCAACATATCCTCCAAGGAATACGTGCCTTTCTGACTAGACAAAGCTAATCTATGTCTAGTCAGAAAGGCACAAACTGATGAAGCCTCTTGGATGAGAGGCGAAACATCTTCACGGATATATACCAAGTCCAGTTGCACTCGATTCAATTCCTCTGGATAACCATGACCTGGATGAATGAGAACATTCACAGACATGTTTGATTTTTAATTTCAACAGGGTTGCCAAGTTTTGAGGTCAAGGCCATGTGAAAAATAATTTATCAAATAAAGGCTAAGTTAATGTGAAATAATGGCACAAGGAGGTTATGAATCTGTTTTGCCAGACAGACATTACTTTTATTTAAGCAGTCTTTCGCCACTCCCATACTCTACTGCATTCTCACGCCCAGCCCCATGCATAGATGGATATAGTGGATATAGTAGTCAGGAATTATTAGCATTGTGGAGAAAGCTGCTGTGAAGACTGCAAATTATTGAGATAAAAATTTTGTTTTGCCTGCAAATGACCTTTCTATCGCCCATAATGATAAACTGTCTGTGCGTAGACTTGTGAAGGGTAAGTTGGCCTAGACATTTGTAGGTTTGCTTTCCAATTGAGCGCTCTTCTTCTTTTCAGCTTGTTCTCGGTTTCTCAGGGGTCGCCACAGCAGATTTTATACTTTCCATCGGTACCCTGTGAGGTACCCTTTCCAGTCGAGCACTAAACCAGCTAATTTCACTAATTTTTCCTCTCCTGTCTGATTGAAGATGTGATAATCAGGGAAATCAGCTGCTATAGTGTTGGGTTAATGAAACAATACATTCACCCATGTGTCCACTGCGACAGATGGTTGAGTACCACAGGTTTTGCGCTTTCACTTTGCACTCAGTATGAGAGCCTATTGTCGCTGCATCCTGTGTGCCTATGTGCTGAATCTTAAAACGTTACCTGCAGATATGTCCCTGCGCCAACACAACACAGACGTATTTCTGAACTAATGTTGTTCTTCTTGATTTGAAGTAATTTCCCCTTTGGACGTGGTTAATTTATTTACTCAGTTTTATGTCCCCACTTAATCCAATTCTTATCCCTATTGCAATAATAACACCTGTTCCAGCAAGCGTTAGACAGAAAGTAGGGCAACACTCTGGATAGGTTGCCAGTCCGCACAAACACCAACCATTCAAACCGATAGACAATTTAGAGTCTCTAATATACCTAGCATGCAAGTCTTTGGACTGTGGGAGGAAACTGGAGTATACAGAGGATAAACACACAAATATGAGGAGAATATGCAAACTGCATACAGAAGAGCTGAGATCAAATCTCGGACAATGTGATAAATAATCCAAGATTTGATAAATGATAAATGTGCTGCCTTTCAGACATTTTAATCGACCTGTTTTTACTTTTGTTGGATTTCGCACTTCTTTTATAACTGAAAAAAAAAAACAAATTTTCTCTTGTTTGCTCCTTTCCCATGTTTAGGTTTTCACATTATTCCCCGGGTGTCCAGCGTTGTCCCAGAGAGCTGTCTGCTGATCGCCGTGGGCCTGCTTATTGGTGGGCTCATCAAGGCCGTCGGTGAGAAGGCTCCCGTGCTCGACTCCAAGCTCTTCTTCTTCTACCTGCTGCCGCCCATCATCCTCGATGCCGGCTACTTCCTACCCATCCGGCCCTTCACAGAGAACATGGGCACCATCCTGGTGTTTGCTGTGGTGGGCACCCTGTGGAACAGCTTCTTCATGGGGGGCATGATGTATGCAGTGTGTCAGGTTAGTGGAGCTGAGCTGGCCAGCGTGGACCTGCTGTCCTGTCTGCTGTTCGGCTCCATCATCTCGGCTGTGGATCCTGTTGCCGTCCTAGCCGTGTTCGAGGAGATCCATATCAACGAGCTTCTTCACATCCTGGTGTTTGGAGAGTCTCTCCTCAATGACGCTGTCACTGTGGTGAGTGACCAGACAATGCACATTTGGTTTTATCTTGACTTAACGAAGGAGTTTTGTGGCAGAAACACATTTGAGCAGGGATGTGTCTGATGCTGAGGGGGGTTTTTTTGTTTTGGTTTTTTTTTTGTATGTTGTTTCTTCACACCTGTTCGTGATGGAGCTACAAAAAAAAACAGTGGCATATTCAGTGGGGGAAAGTATGGTAGCGCAGTGGTTAGCGCGGTCGCCTCACAGCAAGAAGGTCCTGGGTTTGAGCCTCGGGGTAGTCCAACCTTGGGGGTCATCCCAGGTCACCCTCTATGTGGAGTTTGCATGTTCTCCCCATGGGCGGCGCAGTGGTTAGTGTGGTCTTCTCACAGCAAGAAGGTCCTGGGTTCAAGCCCCGGGGTCGTCCTCTGTGTGGAGTTTGCATGTTCTCCCCATGTCTGCGTGGGTTTCCTCCGGATGCTCCGTTTCCTCCCACAGTCCAAAGACATGTAGGTCAGGTGAATTAGCCATACTACATTGTCCCTAGGTGTGTGTGTGTGTGTGTGTGTGTGTGTGTGTGTGTGTGTGTGTGTGTGTGTGTGTGTGTGTGTGTGTGTGTGTGTGTGTGTGTGTGTGTGTGTGTGTGTGGGCCCTGTGATGGTCTGGCAGCCTGTCCAGGGTGTCTCCCTGCCTGCCACCCAGTGACTGCTGGGATATGCTCCAGCATCCTGCGACCCTGAGAGCAGGATAAGCAGTTTGGATAATGGATGGATGTTCAGTGGAACAAGAATCACTTCATGACTGGGACTGAAAACCCGAGGTCAAGGGCAATTGTTTGAAAGGCTGTCGAGAAACTGTGTCAAATAAATCATAACTACAAAGACATGAAAACTAAAGCTCCCTGATTAAAGTAACATAAAACTATCAAGGAGGTTGGAAGAGTCTTGTCCCAACATTCCTGTCCACTTCATAGGATTTGCATCAGTATTACCTTGCAACACTGCTTACTGAGTTTGGTCATTCAGAAACCATTATGAAACACGAGGCTTTAAATGTCGGCACAGGAAGAGGGCAGGTTGCGGGTAGGATTCAAATATTTGATTGGTGGCCCTTACTTGCTAATGGGGAACGTGTCTTTCACTTAGCTGACATTTATCCCACTAATTTAGATGTTGCTATTTGTTTATAGCTTGTTTTGGTTTTTTTCTTCCTCTTTCTTGGCTTCTGTTTTGCTTCATTGTGTATTCAGCCCTTCCTTCCTGGCAGTCAGTCTTCCTACAAAGCAAGCCAGAATGAATTTTCATTCGGTGTGCTCCTTCCTTTGAGCTTCAGCCGCCCACTCAGAGATAAATGGTGTTTAAACGGAAAATAAAGCGAAAAAATGCATCTTTACTGGCTCTGATAGTGGGGGTATTGTGCCAGAAAAGAAGGAAATGAATGCAATCTGGCTTTGCCGATATTTGGATCCTGACTAGAGGATTGTTTCTGAATTCATTGTTGCTTACATCTCAATTAGGGACCTCTTAATAGATGACCAGAACAATAGTGATTTAATACTGGATTTCGATGGTGATGATAATGATTTAAAAATGTATTTTAAGAGATTTTTTTTTTAATACAAAGAGTGTTGCTTATGCTATTTAGAAAAATATGGCAGTATAGGTTTAAAACCAACAGTAATCTGCTTGGTTACTCAAGAAAATTACCATTCAGCTCTTCATTGAGCTGACATATTTATTCAGGGATATTTACAGTGAATTCAACAGTAAAATAACCTCAAATTCTCAGATTACGAACATTACACGTATAGCCTTTAGAAAGGGGTGCGAAGGTCAGGACCATGGTGCCCTGACAATATCCCTGACAATTCTTTGTACGTAGTTTTTCATACTACATATGGTAAATTAAATAAAACAACACATTGTGATTTTGTTTTTTTTCTAAACCCCTCTTCCTCTGGACAGGTTCTGTACCACCTGTTTGAGGAGTTCACCCACGCTGGCTCGGTCACTGTGGGCGACGCCTTCCTGGGCGTGGTGTGTTTCTTCGTGGTCTCCCTGGGCGGCATCTTGGTTGGAGCCATCTACGGCCTCCTGGGCGCCTTCACCTCCCGCTTCACCTCGCACACCCGTGTCATCGAGCCCCTCTTCGTTTTCCTCTACAGCTACATGGCTTATCTCTCTGCAGAGGTCTTCCATCTCTCGGGCATCATGTCGTGAGTACAGCTCATTGGCCCTAAGTCTGTTTAAGATGGCACATCCGTGAGATGGAGTTGAGCATTTGATTTTGGGTGGCGACAGGCGTGGGATGCGGTTTGGGAGTTACTTTTGTCATTTTCTCCAGCACCCCCTGGAACCTTCACACAGACAACCTAGTGGTCCATGGATCCCAATACAGGAATCCCTGGTTTCAATTGGTGCTGGGAAATATGATGCAATTTGATGTATTTCTGTTGGCTTTTCTGTGATTGACAACTCACCTGTCACTTACTAAGTTGTCCTGGTTGGGTTAAATACAGCTTATCCCTTAAATGTTCTACATGCTTCAAACAAACAAGTTTGTTGGACTCATCTGCATCTCTGATATATTCTCTGCACCATTGCACTTTATCACCTCTAATTTCACTTGTATGTAGTCAGTCCTTGTGTATATATCTGAAGATTGTTGTGTTGTCGTGTTGTTATTCTATGTTAAGTACATTGAGAGAGCCACAAAATGAGTCAAATTCCATGTGTGTGCAGAATACATGGCCAATAAACATGATTCTGATTCTGATCTTTTGATAACGTCGGGCAGCAAAGTAGTTCATACATTTTCCGAATGAGTAAAAGTCGAAGGTGGGTTGAGAATCTGTCCGTCATAGAGAAAGGTGGGATTATAAACAGGAAGTCTTTGTGATCATGAGCCAAAGAGTGAAACAAATGTAGATCAAGATGAACAATCTTGAGTTTTTCCTCGAGGCTGTTCGCAGTGAATGGTCAACACCTTCAGCAGAAGTAGTTGTGTAAAGAATGAACAGTATTGGTATTTGTAGACCACTTTTAAACCCTGCCCGTTTTCACACTTGAGCACACCTGGCCGATCACTGCGGGGAGTGGGCATAGACTTGAGAATGTCAGTTTCAGAAAGTTAAAAACCATTTTGGACAAGGCGTCCGGGTAGCGTAGCGGTCTATTTCATTGCCTACCAACACAGGGATTGCCGGTTCGAATCCCCATGTTGCCTCTGGCTTGGTCGGGCGTCCCTACAGACACAGTTGGCTGTGTCTGCAGGTGGGAAGCCAGATGTGAGTATGTGTCCTAGTTGCTGCACTAGCGCCTCCCCTGGTAGGTCAAGGCACCTGTTCGGGGGGGAGGGGGAATTGGGGGGAATAGCGTGATCCTCCCACGCGCTACATCTCCCTGGCGAAACTCCCTCACTGTCAGGTGAAAAGAAGCGGCTGGCGACTCCACATGTATCGAAGGAGGCATGTGGTAGTCTGCAGCCCTCCTGGGATCGGCAGAGGGGGTGGAGCAGTGACCGGGATGGCTCAGAAGAGTCAGGTAATTGGTCAGATACAATTTGGGAGAAAAGGGGGGAAAAAAACCATTTTTTGGATGTAGACCTCCCCAATTCACACATTAGAAAGGAGCTTTCAGATGCTTTCCACTAACACCCCTTTGTATGAAATATGCATTAGCCCTTACACTCACTTCATAACAGGTGTTGGTTATTTGAAAACAGTTTGACTCTGGTTTGCAGTGCCTAATTTACGCTGCCAACTCTCTCTCTTCCCAAAATAGGTTAATTGCCTGTGGGGTGATGATGAGGCCATACGTGGAGGCCAACATATCCCACAAATCCTATACCACCATCAAGTACTTCCTGAAGATGTGGAGCAGCGTGAGCGAGACACTCATCTTCATCTTCCTGGGTGTGTCCACGATGGCCGGTCCCCACGCCTGGAACTGGACCTTTGTGGTGTTGACCGTCATCCTCTGCCTCGTGTCACGAGTGTTAGGTAGGTGCAATTATGAGTAAAATATAAAGGATAATTTTTACTATTTTTATTGTCAGTATTATCGTTATTGTTGTTAATGTATGTGTTCATATTTTATATATATTTTAGGGGTGGTTGGCCTCACCTACATCATAAACAAATTCCGCATTGTAAAGCTGACCAAAAAGGACCAGTTCATTGTGGCCTATGGTGGCCTGCGAGGTGCAATAGCTTTCTCCTTGGGGTTTTTACTGACCGATCACAAAATGAAGGACATGTTCCTCACTGCCATCATCACAGTCATCTTCTTCACTGTCTTTGTACAGGTGAGAGTGGTCTCTTGGTATGAGTTTCATCCCTGGTATTGCACCTGTGTGATGTAGAACCGGTTTGCCTAGTACTCAAAATAATTTAATTTGACATCACAGAGCACCACAACTGTGGAGTCAAATGTGTCAAAACAATTAATTGTAGTTGACAAAAAATACTAAATTGACTTTAAGATAGTTCTCTGGGGGCCGTATGGGTGATGGGACGTGGCAGTCTATTCTGTTGCCTACCAACACGGGGATCACCGGTTCGAATCCCCGTGTTACCTCTGGCTTCGTCAGGTGTCCGTACAGACACAATTGGCCGTGTCTGAGGGTGGGAAGCCGGATGTGGGTATGTGTCCTGGTCACTGCACTAGTGCCTCCCCTGGTCAATCAGGGCACCTGTTCAAGGGGGAGGGGGAACTGGGGGGACTAGCGTGATCCTCCCACGCGTTATGTCCCCCTGGTGAAACTCCTCACTGTCAGCTGAAAAGAAGCAGCTGGCGACTCCACATGTATCGGAGGAGGCATGTGGTAGTCTGCAGCCCTCCCCGGATCGGCAGAGGGGGTGCAGCAGTGACCAGGATGGCTTGGAAGAGTGGGGTAATCGGTTGGATACAATTGGGGAGAAAAAGGGGAGGGACCCAAGTTTAGTGTGTGTATGCTTTTTTGTGTATTTTGTGTCAGAGAGAAAACGTGTGTGAATTTTCATTGGTATTTGCACGATGACAAGTCCTGACCAAGATCTATTCACCATTGCTAATTTGAGTGGTTTTGTTCTCAGGGGATGACAATCCGACCTCTGGTCGACCTTCTGGAGGTCAAGAAGAAGAAGGAGAGCAAGCGTTCAATTAATGAGGAGATCCACACGCAGGTGAGGGGACTGAATAGAAAACGTTTCCTGATTGATGAACTGCTTTACATTTTCTTTCTTTATGTTTTCACTTATTTTATGATTTTATTTTTTCCACAAATGTATGGAGAGATTTTATTTGCTGGCACAATAATTGGAAAAAAAATTTGTTTTGCCTTTTTGTTTGATATATTAAAAGATTGCATAAAATATCAACTCATATAAACTTGCTGTTACTTTAGTTCCTGGACCTTCTCCTGACTGGAATTGAAGGCATATGTGGTCATTATGGACACCATCACTGGAAAGACAAGTATGTCTTTTTTCCAATATACCTGTTTTGTTTTTTTACATCATTTACTTTATTTACTACTTTTATTAAAGCCCCGTGAGGCAATTCTTTTTCTGCATTTAACCCATCCTAGTTGTGTCGCTAGGAGCAGTGGGCAGCCGCTAGTGCAGCGCCCGGGGACCAACTCCAGTTCGTCTTGCCATGCCTTGCTCAGGGGAACAGGCAGGAGTATTAACCCTAACATGTATGTCTTTTTGATGGTGGGAGGAAACCAGATCACCCAGAGAAAACCCACCGCAGACACAGGGAGAACACGCAAACTCCACACAGAGGACAACCTGGGATGACCCCCAAGGTTGGACAACCCCAGGGTTTGAACCCAAGACCTTCTTGCTGTGAGGCGACAGTGCTAACCACTGTGCCACCGTGCAGCCATGTTTTAATAGCTAATACTTGGCTGGAGAGGGATGCCGTTTGCCTGCCCCATTGTACAAGTTTATCTTATATTTTTGAAGCCATGGCCAGGATTTCTGTGACAGCAACACGTATTTGTCGAAACGTAAAATAATGACAGTTTCAGGCTTGTCCCAAAGATACCAAGAATCCCCCCTCCCCTCACATTCTATGTGAATGATAGCATCACCAACACAAGATAAGAGCTGTCTGTTCAGCTGATTTACCAAATAGTGACAACTGTCAAGTGTGATAAACATGGTATTTCAGAGAAATAGTTCAATTCTGGTGTTTACATGCCTGAGTCACCTTTTAACTAATGGAAATATGTTTATTCTAGCTAAGACCCTCTTAGTTATGGCTAATTCAGAATATCATCTTAATTTTAGCAGCACGGTGGCACAGTGGTTAGTGATGTTGCCTCACAGCAAGAAGGTCCTGCGTTCAAACCCCGGGGTTGTCCAACCTTGGGGGTCATCCCAGGTCGTCCTCTGTGTGAAGTCTGCATGTTCTCCCCGTGTCTGCGGTGGGTTTCCTCCGGGTGGTCCGGTTTCCCCCACCATCAAAAAAGACATGCATGTTAGGGTTAATACTCCTGTCTGTGCCCTTGACCGAGGCATGGCAAGACAAACTGGAGTTGGTCCCCGGGTGCTGCACGGCAGCTGCCCACTGCTCCTAGCTACACAGGTAGGATGGGTTAAATACAGAGTGTAATTCCCCTGCCGGGCTCAGTAAAGTATCTCAAAATAAAAAATAAAAAAATCAAAGAAAATAATAGGGCTAATGAGAATATTGGAGTGTATGTGTTTTGTGTAAGTTACTTTGGAAATAAGCGTCAGGTAAATGAGAATTAACAGTTAATTAAAAAAAATTAGATGTGGGGGGTCAATCCCGGAAATAAAGGAGAGACAGAATAGATGAATGTCAAACAGAAGTTGAACCACTGACCTCTTCTTCAAACCATCTAACTGGACAAGTGGAATAAGAAACCTAATTTTTACAGCAACAGGTTTCATCATCCGCCTGTAGGACAAAGTGTGTGGAAGATTTGACATTTTGGACTAAAATCCAGACTGACTGACAACAGTGACATAATTTGATTGACACAATGGCTGTTAAAGGAATTTGATCTGTGAGCTACAGGTTTTATGAGACAGTTATGGGTTAAAACAAAAGTGTCTTAGAAAAGGCAAAATAATCAATTTCAAATGCTGTTTTCTTCTTTCTCTTTTCACCAGACTCAACCGCTTCAACAAGGCCTATGTGAAGAAGTTGCTGATCGCGGGGGAGCGCTCCACAGAGCCCCAGCTCATCTCCTTCTACAACAAGATGGAGATGAAGCAGGCCATCATGCTTGTGGAGAGCGGGAGTGCCACCAAGCTGCCTGCTGTTGCTGCTGCCATGCAGTAAGTAACACACGTGCTTTGAATTGGCTCTCACAGGTACTCTTAAATGACGATTTTTAGCCTTTAGTGGGTGCCTAATGGTTTGGGTTTCCTTCAAAGGATGATCAGATGGGTGTCAGAAAGTTTGTTTTTCATTGCTGTTTGTTTTCATTTGCTTATAAACAGCAGTGCACGTCTTCATTTTGTTTGTTTGTTTTGATGTTGTTATTGTTTTTGTTGTTTTTTTTAATTGCGTTTTACTTTGGTCTGAATATGAGGTTTTACTTTGGTCTGAATCTGATGCTGAATATGGAGCTGGCAGGGAAGAGGAAAAAAGGAAGGCCAAAGAGGAGGTTTATGGATGTGGTGAGAGAAGACATGCAGGTGGCAGGTGGGACAGAGGAAGATGCAGAGGACAGGAAGAGGCTGTGGCAACCCCTAACGGGAGCAGCCAAAAGTAGTAGTAATAGTAGTCTTACTTTGGTCTGAATCGTGCTGGTCGATACAGAAAATATTATCGTCATGATAATGAGGGAATTTTGCAAAACATCAATATATATCACAATATCTACTTACATATGCACAGACTACACGTTTCATACCTCCTTCAAATATTTCAGACCTCATTTTGTGAGAAATCTTAGATAATAGATTCTCGTTATCATCGATTTAGACTGCAAAATTGTGCATCATAATAGGACAATATCTGAATTCATCTTAATACAACACCAATGAAAGACGATAAACGTAAGCAGTCGTTGCCACAGGGGTGGGTCATCCAAGCTGTGCTGCAGGTTGTGTCCAATAGCCTATCAAATCACATTTGCAGTAGAGGTGCTTGTTAGAAAAAAATCCCTGTCAGCAGTTGGTTGCTGCTTAAGCATGTCATTGGTGATTTTCATAATGGTAAATTCAGCTAAACTTCAAATCGGTGCTCTTAGTGCTAGCATCACACTGCTTGCTGCTAGCACAGCTCCTCATCACCAGCTCTCATAAGAAATGAATGACTGTCGGCTGCTTTTGCTTCTGCTTATGACACTTCTGGTGTGAGTGCAGGGTCACATAGTCAATATCCTGCAACTTTTAGAAAGTTGCATTATATCCCTTGTGTCTTTTAATATGAGCATCTACTCGAATTCCTTTCTGTATATGTGAATTCTATTGGGGAAACTAAACTACTAACAACAATTGTATATTGTTGTTGTAATACAAAAGGGGCCCAGAGTGTGTGCTCCCAACTATCGGGGCATCACACTACTCAGCCTCCCTGGGAAAGGCTACTCTAGGGTGCTGGAAAGGAGGCTCCAACTGATTGTTGAACCTCGGATCCAGGAGGAACAATGCAGATCCCATCCTGGCCGTGGAACAACGGACCAACTTTTTACCCTTGCAGAAGTTCTGAGAGAGGCATGGGAGTTTGACCAGCCAGTCTAAATGTGTTTTGTGGACTTGAAGAAGGCTTATGACCATGTACCCCAGGGCACTCTTAGGGGGGTACTGTGAGAGTATGGGGTACCGGGACAGTTGCTACAAGCCATCTGGTCCTTGTATAACCAAAGTGAGAGCTGTGTTCATATTCTCTGCACAAAGTCAAACACGTTTTTGGTGGGTGTCAAACTCCACCAAGGTTGTCCCTTGTCTCCATTCTGTTTGTGATCTTCATGGACAGGATCTCAAGGCGCAGCCAAGGTGAGGAGTGTGTCCATTGGGAGAACCTCAGAATTGCATCTCTGCTCTTTGCAGATGATGTGGTTTTGTTGGTTTCATCAGAATATGACCTCCAGCACGCACTGGAGCGGTTTGCAGCTGAGTGTGTAATGGCCAGGATGAGAGTCGGCACCTCCCAAGTTTGAGGCCATGGTTCTCTACCAGAAAATGGTGGCTTGCTGTCTCTGGTTTGGGGATGAGTTGTTGCCTCAAGTGAAGGAGTTCAAGTATCTCAGGGTCTTGTTCATGAGTGAGGGTAGGATGGAGCGGGAGATTGACAGGTAGATTGGTGCAGCATCAGCAGTAATGCGGACATTGTACCAGACCCTTGTGGTGATGAGGGAGCTGAGCCGGAAGGCAAAGCTCTCAATTTACCAGTCAAGTTTTGGGTAGTGACCGAAAGCGTGAGATCGTGGATACAAGCGGCTGAAATGAGTTTCCTCTGTAGGGTGTCTGGGCTCAGCCTTAGAGATAGGGTGAGGAGCTCGGACATCTGGAGGAAGCTCGGAGTAGAGCTACTGCTCCTTCATGACGAAAGGAGCCAGTTGAGGTGGTTTGGGCATATGATTAAGATACCTCCTGGGTGCCTTCCTTTGGAGGTTTTCTGGGCACATCCAACTGGGAGGAGACCCCAGGGTAGCCCCAGAACTCGCTGGAGGGACTACATGTCCAATCTGTCCTGGGAATGCCTTGGGATCCCCCAGGAGGAGCTGGAAAATGTTGCTGGGGAGAGGGACGTCTGGAGTGCCCTACTTAGCTTGCTGCCACTGCGACCCGACTCCGGAGAAGTGGCTGATGATGAGATGAGTAATACAATAATGTATTTTGTTAATGCTATTGTGATGTTTTTCCACAGAAACATCCACCCTCAGCCTAGGGTCCAGCGCAGAGGACGTATGATACCAAAGATCTCAAAGGGACGTGAAGAAGAGATCAGGAAGATCCTCAGGACCAACCTGCAGAAGACCGGACAAAGGGTAGGAAAAATGCAACTGAAATGAATTGGTCACAGTTATGCATGAATGTGATGAGTTGCTTTTTTATGTGCAATTTGCTGTCACTCCTAACACCCCTTTCAATGGCTATTGGCATTGCAAATGTAGTGACTTGAGCATCTGTGTAAAGTGGAGGCAGAAAAATATAGAAAAGTCTAGAAAACTAGCACCAGACCACAACAGACAAATAAATATATGTGAAGGTATCAACAATACAGAAAAGTTAGATGAGTAATATAAAGACGCTCTGCTCTTCCAGTGTCCCGCTTGTTTGATTTGTTCTGTATTTTTAGCTTCACCCTGCCATTCTGTGTGTGTGTGTGTGTGTGTGTGTGTGTGTGTGTGTGTGTGTGTGTGTGTGTGTGTGTGTGTGTGTGTGTGTGTGTGTGTGTGTTCATATATTTATTGGTAGTCAAAGTTTGTCACACTTAAATCCTTAATCTCGGTTTTCCTGGTCTGTCTTCAGTTGCGCTCCTACAGCAGACATGATCTATTTATCGACCCATTTGAGGAAGATGTGAGTGAGATTCGCTTCAGAAAGCAGAGGGTGGCGATGGAGAGGAGGGTAAGTGTCCAACAGTGACCACATACTTAATGTTTGTGAGTCCTTGAGCTATTAAAAATGGATGGAAATTTAATTTCGATCTTCAAGATTTGCTGAATGATCTTATGGAACCAGTGCTGTTGGTAAATATGCTCGCTTGAGAGGAACACCAGACTAATAAATTAAGATTCCAAAGCAGAGTTTTGGGGGTTTTAGTTCATTGACTGAGCTTCATTTCAAGCTGCTTTGGATAAAAGCATCTCCTAAATGAGAAAATGTAATTCTTTCTATTTTGACTACATTAATCCTTGTGCGTTGACCTTGACCCTTGAACTTACTTACTTTTGGCTGTTGGTAAAATTTAATCTAGGAACTCAAGATGAATTGGTTGCTGTCATTGTAAGTCACTTCAGATATGAATCATCAGCCTAAAGCCTAAAATGTAAATGTATTTTAATTTTTAAAGATAATGTTTTATAATTCCTCATAGATCTGTGCTGTGTGCTTTGTGTGAAATGTGTGTTCAAAACAGTTGCAAATCATTTTGTTGGTATGATTTCAACTTTTGCATGAATTCATGCTACTAAACCAGTTTGGTATACACTGACATTGTCTTGTGTTCGTACCGACAGATGAGTCATTACCTCACAGTTCCAGCTAACCGCCAGGAAACGCCCCCAGTGAGGAGAGTCCGCTTTGAATCAGGTTAGTCAAAAGCATGATGCGGAAATTTTGTTCCATTAGAATGTCTTTGAAGACAGTGACTCTGAGATGATGCCTCGATAAGCCTTTACAAAAAAATTTATAATACCGTAATATCAAACATAGCACAAAATATATTTCTGTTTTTATGTAGGTAGACAAATTATTATGGCCTCATTATACACAAAAAATCCATGTTTAGTCATCGCGTATTGTCATTCCTTGTTTAAAAAGCACATAAATGTTACTGAGTAAAAATTGCCTCCAATTCAGCAAATCCCTTCAGTCTGTAAATAAAGTCAAGGAGACTGGTTCAGTTGGAAGACCCTTATACATGAGGTTTGTAATCACATTTTACCACTTGGATCCCAGGATAGCTTAACAATAATATCAGACGGACCTCCTTGACCACATTTTCTTGTTAAACAGGTTCAGGGAACAATGTCAGATTATAATCGAAGCAGTCCCTGGATTAAATTATTTGACAGCAGTATGATAACATCAAATGTAATTAAGACTTTGAGCTTTGTTTTGCTTTAAATGAAAGCCTATTTCAAGGATTTCCTGTTTTATTTTTGGAGACTCTATAGATTTTATTCTATTCAAATTCACGAACTTTCCAGCTTTCTTTTAAATCCTTTAAAATCAACCATCATTTTATTCTGGTCTTTTATGCTGAAGAACGTTAAGATGAGTTTTAGGGCATCTGGGTGGCGTGGTGGTCTATTCTGGTGCCTGCCAACATGGGGATTGCCGGTTCAAATCCCCGTGTTACCTCCGGCATGGTCGGGTGTCCCTACAGACACAGTTGGCCATGTCTGCAGGTGAGAAGCCGGATATGGGTATGTGTCCTGGTCGCTGCACTAGCGCTTCCTCTGGTCGGTCAGGACGCCTGTTTGAGGGAAAGGGGGACCTGGGGGGTATAGTGTGATCCTCCCACGCGCTACATCCCCCTGGAAAAACTCCTCACTGTCGGGTGAAAAGAAGCAGCTGGTGACTCATGTATTGGAGGAGGCGTGTGGTTGTCTGCAGCCCTCCCTGGATCGGCAGAGGGGGTGGAGCAGCGACAGGGACAACTCGGAAGAGTGGGGTAATTGGCCAGATACAATTGGGGGGGGTGGGGGGTTAAAAAAAAAAGATTGAGTTGTAGACGTACACTGGTGCACCATTTTGATGGCCAATATGGGATCCTTCACCATTTTAACTGCACAAAATTGCATAGGGTTGTAAAAAAGATTTGTTCCTTCCCACGTCCAGCAATTTTTTTCACTTATTTTTCTCTCAGTTATACTGAATATATGCATTTCTTAAACTTTTAGATTCATTTTGGTGTAATTTGAAGTTACAATAAAAAAAGGAACATTGTTAGCGCTACCTAGCTTAGCATAAATTAACGTCACTGTTTTTGCCCTCCTCTGTTGTCTTCCAACCTACTGTTTTTGTGTTAACAGTATTAAGAGGGGTAAAAACCTTTTTATGTATCTGAGCAGAGAAAAATATCTCTCTGATGAGCCACATCACAGTCTCAGTCAGATGCAGCTTGTTGAGGAAAGACAGATTTCGCAGAGAAAGGTGGCCCAACTACTGCATCACGGCTGTCGCTTAATGTTGTTTTAATTATATGCTAAATTGCTTAAACACATAATAGCTTCCCTGTTTGTCATCTATACTTGCCATATTTAACACATTTTAAGGACAGAATGATTGTCAAAAAAGATCCTAAAGTCCAACTAATTTGTCCACTGACTAAAAAAATCTAATGGATCCAGATGTGTTCAGAAGGACTCACTTTAGATTTCTATTCCAGACCTTTCACACAATCTATAAATAACATTCACGCTTGTGTCGAATGTTTAATCACGATACTCATCTAGAGCAGCGGGTGTTTGTTGATGCAGTGTCATCTGTTGCATAACCGTGTTGAACTGTGTGCTCAAATGTCAATTGCATCCAATGTACCCAAAAAGGCTGTGAAGTCCTTGTGTAGAAACGGAGCCAGATGCCTTAGGGGTGAGTGCTGCAATAGCGCTAAAGTGAACTTGGTGATGCAGCATAAGTAGAATATGCGAGGCCAAAGAGTGGGCATTGCCTTGACTCTTTGAGCTTCCCCTGAGAGCAATCGTTGACAGCCGAAAAGGGACTTTACCATCTGAATAGGATTTATCTCGTTAAAGGAAATTGAGGTTTGCAACAGCAAACAAAAGATTACAAGATGAGAACAATAGATGAAGTGCCAAAAGGGGGGCATCCGGGTGTCGTGGTTGTCTATTCTGTTCTCTGATAACACAGGGATCGCTGGTTCAAATCCCCGTGTTACCTCCGGCTTGGTTGGGCATCTCTACAGACACAATAGGTCGTGTCTGAGGTTGGGAAGCCAGATGTGGGTATGTGTCCTGGTTGCTACACTAGTGCCTCCTCTGGTTGGTCGGGGCACCTGTTCAGCGGGGAGGGGGAACTGGGGGGAATAGTGTGATCCTCCCATGCGCTACGTTCCCCTGGCGAAACTCCTCACTGTCAGGTGAAAAGAAGCGGCTGGCGACTCCACATGTATCGGAGGAGGCATATGGTAGTCTGCAGCCCTCCCCGGATTGGCAGAGGGGGTGGAGCAGCGACTGGGATGGCTCGGAAGAGTGGGGTAATTGGCCGGATACAATTGGGGAGAAAGGTGGGGGGGTCCACAAAAAAAGTCAAATACAAACACTGTACAGCTACACAGTAATTTACCTCTGCATCCTACCTGTCTTCCAGACCACCAGGTGTACGGCTCCAGCGATGATGTCCGCAAGGTGCCCGGTGTCCATGGGGTCCGGTCAATTCTCGACCCCTCAGAATCCATCAACGTATTGGATGAATCCTCCCAGAGGCCAGGTCAGAAGAGCCAAGGCGGTGCCAAAGCGGACACAAAAGCGACGGCTAAGGCAGAAGACAACCAGGAAGAGCAAGACCAACTGAAGTTTCTACGATGCCTTAGCGACCCTGGTCCCAATAAGGATGATGAGGAGGATGGCTCCTTCCTGTCATGATGAAGCACAGCCAAGGGGACAGTGGTCAGTATGTTCACCTCTGTTCACGATCCTCTTTTAATCAGCCGTATTCAGTGAATAAAAGTACTGCGGCCTGAGTGAAAATTACACAAAAGCTTTGTATTTATAATTTATATAAGTGACATTGTTTTTGATATTTTTGTGATATAAGATGTAAATGATTTGCCACTGTTTTGCATACACAGGTTAGTTTTCTTTTTTTACCGTGAAATATATAGCCAAAGCATGCGTCACTTGTTCCTTGCAAAACCTGACTGACGGCGGTCAGTTTTGACAGAGGTCGTGATGTGACCTCCATCAAAATGAAGAGAGCTGCGTATAAGCATTCATTATGTGTCTAAATGAGCAGACGTGCACAAGCCGAATGGCACTTACAAATCATTCTCTGCATTCGTATCAACCTACTCAGAGAGCCGGATGGGTGCCCTCCCACATGCATACAACACCAAGAACATTAGATGCACAGCATCACTAATCAAATTAGTGTACTTTCCTAGCACAGTGGGTCTCCAAATGCCGTGAGCCCGACCCCATCCGGGACTCGGAAAATTAAAACGGGCTGAGTATTTTTTTGTTTTTTTTGTTTGTTTTTTTTTGCTGGAAATGCTGTTTGACTCAGATTTGTGAACAAGGTTTGCACTCGATTTTATTTCTCATTTACAACATCTCTGCATGAAGAATGTTTTTTCTCAGGGGCTGCTATAGAGAAAAGTCTGTTTGCAAAAAAAAAAAAAGAACTTATGGGAAAGAGAGGTTTCATTCAGTAGTGCTAGCCACTTTAATCCACAAACAACGCTTGAATGAAATAAGCTAAAACTTTTTTCATCGGCCAGTAACGTGAATAACTTGCACAAGATAACCTCCCGTCAGAAATGGTTATGTCGCTTCTTCATAAAGAAGAGACGCAACTCTTTTTGGAGTTGGTCTTTCTGTGTTGCTTTTGTGTTTAGTGTTCAGCATTTGACCACCATTAACACTTTGAGGTGGTTCAGGAAGGTTATAAAGTGTTAATCCCAATGCACAATAAAATGAATTGCTCCTGTTATGCCTACCAACAGTAATGCACATGCCTATAAGCTTTCCCTAACCAGATATTTGCCTTCAAATTTATTTCTCTTAGTGTGCCAAGTAAAGTATTTTTGTATGTTTAAAAAAGAAATGTAGAAACTGAAAATAAATATTTGTAAAACAATGAAAAGCTTCCATTTGTGTATTTGAAATAAAGATTGTCAATGTCTGATATTTGCCAGTTAACATGTCGTGATTTTGTGGGTCTTATATTTTGATATTGAAATGATTCAGTTGCGTCCTAACGGATGAAAAACTTTTACACTAATCAAATTCTTAAGGAGGCCGGGAATCGCCAGCTCGAATCCCCGTGTTACCTCCGGCTTGGTCGGACACAATTGGCCGTGTCTGCGGGTGGGAAGTCGGATGTGGGTGTGTGCCCTGGTCACTGCGCTAGCGCCTCCTCTGGTCGGGGGGGGGGGGCTGGGAGGAATAGCGTTATCCTCCCACGCGCTACGTCCCCCTGGCGAAACTCCTCACTGTCAGGTGAAAAGAAGCGGCTGGTGACTCCACATGTATCGGAGGAGGCATGTGGTAGTCTGCAGCCCTCCCTGGATTGGCAGAGGGGGTGGAGCAGCGACCGGGACGGCTCGGAAGAGTGGGGTAATTGGCCGGATACAATTGGGGAGGTAAAGGGGGGAGGGAATCCCCCCCCCGTCCAAAAAAATTCTTAAGGAGGAACTGCAGGGCACACCCAGCAAACAATTTCTCATGCAACAGACAAAAAAAAAACCCTGCTGAACAGTAAAAACACTCCTGACCATCACAGATCTGCATCAGGACAACAATAAACCCCCATTCAATAGAGTCAGTATCAAAACATTATCAAATCATTTTCTGATTTTTTGTTCCCTGATATTGTAGGGCATCACAGTCCATGTGACTGAAGATTGGCAAGGAGTTAATCCCCTCCATAGTCCTCACTAGAAATTTCAGTTGAAATAACAGGGAGTTGGAGGTCCCCGACATGCCAACCACCTTTTGTATGAGGGGACTGAGGCAAGAAGAAAACAAATACTCTTTGGCTCACAGCCTAACCGGTAGAAAGCCCTGCCAACAGTCACTGCAATAGACATGGACTTCAACGGCACATGGAAGATTTATTCTGATGAGAACCTTGACGAGTTCCTCAAAGCTATAGGTGAGAATTTGTGTTGAGATAAAAGATTAACACCTAGATAAGAAAACATCCCCACGGGAAAACTGGTTGTTGTTCCAGCAGCAGGTAAAAAAAACTGAAAAGAACAGTGCATAGAAAAATAGGCACTTAAATAGAAAAGGTAAATCTAGATATATAAAACTGAAGCTATTAGATATGCACAAACAAATGAGACTATTAACTCTATGCACATACAACAAACACTGCAAAGTGCAGCTGTGCCCAACATTTAAGTAATATTGTGCAAAATACTAGCAAAAAAAAAAGGCAGTGGACAGTTCAGGTTGCAAAATGATGGTGTAAAAACAGTAAACAACCGTAACAGTCTTAATAATCCAGTCTGTGGTGTGTGGTGTCAATCTATGTCTTTGTCTATGTCGTGTGACCCCTGTAATTGTCACTGTAAATCCTGTATTTTTTAAAATTCTGTATGTCTTACTTATTTGTGCTATGTATGCACCTACTGTGAAAAAGAATGTCCCCCTTGAGGACAAATTATCTATCTATCTATCCATCCATCTAATTATCTGTGTACGATATCATCCATGTGAATTTCATCTACAGGAGGTTGTTTTAAATTTCAAATATGCCCTCCTTTTCTTTTCACCGGACCTCTCCTCTAGCTGCACCTGAAATGGTGGTTAAAATGATGAAGGACGTCAAACCATTGACAGAGATAGAGCAGAATGGCCAAGACTTCACCGTTAAAGTGAAGACTCTCCTGTGCACCCATGTCAACTCATTCAGCATAGGACGAGAGGCAGAAATCACTGCCATGGATGGGAGAAAGATTAAGGTATCTAATGAGTCTTAAGAGACTGTGGATGTATGCAATGTGTAGGCCTATGACTTGAGCTATCCCATATACTGTCAATTGTTACATGGGAATTTTCTGTATTTTAGAGTTTGTTATACTTGTTGAAATTCGTATGTTTAAAGTAGCCAGTTTTCATTCAGCCATTTGTAGTTATAGTACTTTTCTAGCCTAAATTATAAATGAAGGAACGCCTTCAGAGACTCCCTTCCGTCACGGTGCTGTGTTGTGTTTTCGGTCAAAAACAGTGCACCATAAAAGGGGAAAATGGGAAGCTTTTCGTTGAAACAGAGAAGTTCACCTCTGTCCGAGAAATCCAAGGAGATGAGATGATTGAGGTCAGAGACTTTATTCCTACATTAAAAATGTTCTGCACAACATTTAGTGACGCAATTAAGTTTTGTGTTTATAAGAGAAAACACAAATGTGAATTTCTTCTCATTTTGTTAATGATAATGTCATTTTGTTGATGACAATACAAGACATCAATTCCCTCGCCCTTGCAGACAATCACTGCTGGCTCTGTAACCCTCATCAGGAGAAGCAAACGAGTGTAATCAGCACCAAGCATCAGCACGGATTCTCGGACAAGTCTTTCTCTTATTAAGACTTCACATGTTCACTTGTGACCTACTACTACTACTTTCGGCTGCTCCCGCTAGGGGTCGCCACAGCGGATCATCCGTTTCCATCTCTTCCTGTCCTCTGCATCTTCCTCTGTCACACCAGCCAACTGCATGCCCTCTCTCCCCACATCCATAAACCTCCTCTCTGGCCTTCTTCCTCTTTTCCTCTTGCCTGGCAGCTCCATATTCAGCATCCTTCTCCCAATATACCCAGCATCTCTCCTCCACACATGTCCAAGCCATCCCAATCTTGCCTCTCTTGCTTTGTCTCCAAACCTGAGCTGTCCCTCTAATACACTGGTTCCTAATCCTGTCCTTCTTCGTCACTTCCAGTGAAATTCTTAGCATCTTCAACTCTGCCACCTGTCTTTTCGTCAGTGCCACTGTATCACTGTTTCTACATGTTCACTTGTGACCAAATTTTTAAAAAAAGTGTATTTTACAAAAAATTCACGGGACGAAATAAAAACAAAATATAATAAACAAATCTTGTTTTCGTTCACCTGTCGAAATAAAAACGGAGCGGGTATCAGTCGAGACGGTGCGGGGCGCTGTGACGGGTTTTCTTCTCTTTGTTCCAGAGGAGGAAGAATGGCGCTGAAGGCGCGTTGGCACTGCGCATGCGCCGCAGGTTTTCTCCGCGGATTTTCTTCTCCCACAATACCTCGCTACCGGCTGTAACTTTACCACAGATTGCACGACCGTTTACCATGGCCAGATACATGAGGCCTCCGAATACGTCTCTGTTCGTTAGAAACATTTCCGACGAATCCAGGTGAGTGTGAATTTAGGCGAAGTCGGGATCGCGGTCGTGTTTAAATCCACGTTAACTAGCCAGCCAGGTTAGCTAGCGAGTGGCTAGTGGTCGTAAGTTAAACGTTAGCATTAACTTAATGCTGCCCAACTGCGGCGTGGCAGTTGACTAAACCAGAGATGCAGTTCTTATCTCGTTCCTTTGAGCACCAACTAAAATTATATTTCAGTTACTGGCTGCAAACGCTGCAGCCTCCCCTCTTTTCCTCTGCAATCATCTCATCCACCATGCCTTGTAGCTGAACGCTTACTGTCCAGAAGGAAAGCATTCTAAATGAAAATATTCCGATAGGAAATTATTTTTACATTATGAAATTCCTTCGTGGAAAGTAAAATTCAAAAATTCCATCCAAAAAAGCCTTTTAGAATTCCAATAGCAAAGCATTCTGAAACTCCCGCTGGAAAGCAGCCGAAATTCGGTAGGGGTCGTGGTCCACGACCCCCACTCCATTGAATTCAATGAAAGAAGAAGCAACAAAAAAAACCCCTTTGTGACAAAAGGTTCATAATTAAGTGAGGGTGGAAAAGGTTGGTATGCAATGATGTTACAGCGCTAGGGGTTGTTAATAAGTTCAAAAGGAAACATTCAATTTTGTCAACTCTTATTTTCCGTCAGATTGTTTTCTGACCTCAGTGGAGGATACCTGGCTGGATAACACTTGGGTAACAACATTTAGTGCTACATTTTGATAATTTTTCTATTTGTTAGTACATTTTAGAGAGACATTTTTGATGAATATTCATTCATTTTTATATTATTTACATACGCTTTCACGTTAACTATTTGTTTCATGATGTCTATTGTATGTGGCCTGAAATGGAAGTGATGCTCCGAAATGTCGAGTGAGGAGTTGTCAATAGTTTCCTTTGCCTTAACCATATTTTTTAAATCAATGGTCTATCAATAATTAGTTAAATCTATCAAAATTGAGGGCTGTTCAAAAACATTGTGTTGAATGTAATTTGGGTTATTTTTGCACAGAATTGACTCCCCCGAGAGTATAATATTACGCAGCTATACATGAAATAGCTAGATTTTGAGCAGTCTACCATAGACATCAGTAGAGCAGAATCACAGCCTGAGACCCAGTGCAACCCAGAATATCTTTGGACTACTTCTCATGACATCAGCTCCAAGGCATGGATTCCAGTCTGTTACTTACTTTTCCTGCATCGATGGCAGCATAAACCAAAGCATTTCACCTGTTTGCTGAAGCCTGAACAGTCTTTGTTATAGCCATTTCCAAATGCGATTTGGGAAGAAAAAAAAAGGGTCCATAAGGGATTTTGTAGATGTATTCGAAAGCTTAGTTTGATAAAATTACTTACACGATGTTAAATTAACAAAACTCATGTTGACATAACGTGACTTGATGTAAATGTTGGAAAACGTAAGAAGTGTTACTACAAACATTAACTGTTTTAATGTTCGCTGAATACATTAGCATGACCCATGTGTATACATACCTCCCCACTTTCAACTCACTTTATTTTTACAAAGGCTTTGCAATATTAAATGAGCACATTAATATCAATTGTTTATTGCACTGGAGTGTTACTGGATTGAGCAAGAAATTGGTGTAAAAATATTAAACAAAATCTAGTGCTTTGGGAAACACATTAACACTAATTACTCTAGATTTAGAATTGCATCAGTGTGTTTCAAGTTGCATGACACACTGCTCATTAAGTTTCTTGCACTTTATATAAGCTAGTTATCAGTGGTCCCTCCAGGCATCATTACTGATTGATCGTAGACTTTTAACTCTTGTTTGAGTCACACTTGTATTTACGGTGTTCAGGCCTGAGGATTTGCGACGTGAGTTTGGCCGCTATGGGCCAATTGTAGATGTCTACATCCCACTTGACTTCTATACACGTCAGCCCAGAGGATTTGCATACATTCAATATCCTTTCCATTAAAAGTGAAATGATCCTACTGAAATGTTTGCTTGGCACATGCTAATAAATTATTTTGAATCCCTTCCAGCAGAGAAGCTATGCTGTGATTATGTGCTTTGATTGTGAACAGTCATTTATACCACTATCTAACTCAAATTTCTCTGTCGTTGCTTCAGAAAATGTAAAAGCATCCTGTTGTGGAGCCTGCCACAAAGAGAGTAACAAAGACCCTTGTAGAGTAGCTCTAAAGACAAGTCACACAGCCCTGCAGGATGTCAGAATACAAGAAACGTAGAGAGGGAAAAGGTTGAAAAAGGGAGAATGTAAAGCATGAAGACGAAAAAAGAGAGCTTGGAGTCAAGGCTTGGATATGGCAACAAAGAGTGGGGAAAAGAAAAGAGGTTAAAGAGGAAAAGGCAAGCAGGAAGCCCAAGTCCCTCTGAGAGTCGTTAAAGAGTGTAAAGATCAAGATGAAGTTCACAGTCGGGCATGGTTAAGGTAACAAACCTGAATTCTTTTGTATCCTCCCAAAGGCAAATCCACAAATTTGACATGACAAAGAAAAATCAGTTGTTTTCAATGTGATCCATTTTGGTTTTGATTTAGATATAATTTAATGAATTGTTAATGCATTTGAGTTTGAGTTTATTTGTAGAGTTTCGATTCCTAAGATGACAATTTATTGCGTCAAAAATCAGTTGAAAAGGGGGCAAAAAATTTCAGTAGTTTTGTCCTTTTAAATCATATGTTACCTTTTGTTAAGGAAGTTTTGCATTTGTATTCCTCCGTACAGATGAATCAAAATGTTTAATTGATAGTCTGCTTCATGTTTGTTCTAAATAGCATGTAGAGAATGCAAGTGTGACCAGTTAAGAGACAAGCTACAAAAATGTTGCTCATGTTGTGTCATTCTCCTTTCTGAAGTTTTATTTTTCTTCGAAGTAAAATTTGTGGTCTGAGGTATAAATAATATGAAAAGGACATTAGTTTAAATGTGTGTAGATGAACATCCACAAACTCCTTAACAACCCGGCATGTTTGAAGATGTTCGTGATGCGGAAGATGCCCTTCACAGTCTGGACAGGAAGTGGGTGTGTGGCCGACAGATTGAAATCCAGTTCGCACAGGGTGACAGAAAGAGTAAGTGTTTCCTTACTTGTTGACTCCAAATAAGACTCACAATGTGGTCTATGTCGTTGTGCATATTCACTTCAAATATGTATGCTCTACTTTGAAATTCTAGCATGGCACCCACTAAAATCCTGAGCTATCCAAATTATTATTACAAAATGTGAACAAGTCAATGGCAAGGGGTGGTTTAATGGGTTAAGACAGTGACAACTTCAATTGATGCAGTTTCAATGTATCCATAATCAAAATAAAGATGATCTCCAGCTCTTTAACATCCTCCATGTCTTTGTCCAATCAGAATGCTTGACTGAGCCAGCTGGCTGTTTAAATTACAATACAGTACATAACTCCTGTAACGGTCACAACTGCTGTAGTTCTTTATTCAGGCGGGGACTTCCTGACTTCAAAATGTTTTTTTTCATCCGTCTCAAAACTTGGGGGGACAACCACTTTTCTGTGTTGTTGGACAGCGCCCAATCAGATGAAGTCCAAGGAGAGGAGCCCTCCCAGCAGGTCGTCACGATACGACGACTACGACCGGGACAGACGCAGACGCTCTCGCAGCCGTAGCTATGAGAGATACAGATCCCGCAGCCCTTCTTATGAGCGCCGGCCCAGACGGTCCGAGAGTCCCAGAGAGTGAGTTTACTTGTAGTAAATGAAAGTTTACTTATTCTGATGTCAGAATCATTTGATGCAAGAATGGTCAACGTTCAACATGTCTTTGTTGGCGTTGGAGCAGTGGCTGGTTGAGTTTCTATGTTTGAGGCCCAAATGCACTGGAGTCCGTAAATCGTTTGAGTTTGACATTCCCCTGGTGGCATTGAAATCATAGGATTTAAAACATCAGCACTGTAACATTATAACTGTAATATATTATCCAGAGAGGTCTATCCATTATCCAAGCCGCGTATCCGAAGCCGGGTCGCGGGATGCTGGAGCCTGTCCCAGCAGTCATTGGACGGCAGGCGGGGAGACACCCTGGACAGGCCGTCAGTCCATCACAGTTATCCAGAGAGGTGTAAAACATATTTCATAACCCATTCTGTAATCCACTTCTAGTATTTGGACACCAGCTGGAAGAACAGATTCATACCATCTTAAAATCCACCTCATGTGTAGTTTTGTATTATGTTTTTGTCAGCCATTGTAGCTTGGAATAAGTCAGTGGTCACTACATTTCAGGAAACCTCATTAAAAGAAAAACTAAAAAAAACACACACATTTTGTTCTCTGTTGATGTCCCAAATAGTTATAAATTCTTAAGGAGACACCTCAAGGTGGTTTGAAGCATTATTTGATGTTTCATTTGTAAACTGCGACATCGAAATAATTTGTATGTGAGCCAGACAAGCTGGCTTACATTTCTAGTTGAAAATACATCAGTATAAGCTTTGTTTTGATTATTTGTCAAAGAGGAAAATTACATTTTGTTGCCCCTCCACCCCAAATCTAGGTCTCGTGGGCGGCCGTATGGAAGAGGACGAAGCAGGAGTCGTGAAAATGACAGGTGAGCCTTCTGTCCAGCTTTGTTCAGATATAACAGAATTGGCACATGCCCTTTACTTTCTGTGGCAGTCATTCTGGCATTTGAATCTGCCTGTCTCACTTCCTTTTCTTTGTTTTGTCATACTACTATGAAACTTTCCGCAGCCTTCCATCACACTACTTGATAGTCAGTTTCACTGTGGTTATTATTGTCACTGTAGTGAAATTTGCAGATGAGTAGTTTTTGCCCAGTAGTGATGTTCTTTAAAATAGTGCGGTATGAAAATATGGGCATTCTCATCTTGCAATGAGTCATCTTTCAACTTGTGGAAAGCTCAAACTGTGTTGAATGTGAAGTCATCTTTGTAGCGAAAACGAATAGTGAATTTAAAACGTGAAATGTAGTCACTGTTTTGCAAGACATCCACCGCGGCCAGGTCAACACCAAAAATACCAGACGGTGTGTGACATCTGAACCGTCAACAACGCTGGGACTCCTGCGTAGATTTATTATGAGAGTCACATTTCACTGACAAAATAATAAACAGAGATAGCGATTGTTATTTTAAAAACCTGTAATTCTATGGGACAGAAATTAACTTTTCTTGCTCGTCATTGTTTTCCTTTTCAGAGAAAATGAAAACTTTCATTTTTATATGATGGGATTAGTGGGTATCCCACCCCATTAATGGCTGTGTTAGGGGACACTCTGGGATTTTACTGTCTTGCTAGGTGACCTCCAGTGGCCTCATAAAGTTTTATTGCGTCCACTAATCTTGTTGACAGCCGTGTGAGACTCTGACTCTCTCTAAATACTCTAGGTACAGGTCCAGACATCGCAGAGAATCTAGAGGAAGGTCTCGATCCCGCTCCAGATCCATGACCCCACGAGACAACGCCTACTCAACCTCAGCTTCCCGCGACGTCCAGGACGAGGCGCGCGGGGCACGCTCACCTTCCCGATCCAGATCTCGCTCCGCGTCGCGGTCTCGTTCTCGGTCCCGGTCCTGGGCAGGCCGCAAGTCAGGAGGACACTAGTGAGCATGTGCACCCTCCCCCTCCCCCTCAGTCAGACTAACGGACTGGGATGTAAATTGTTTTAGGACTGGTCATTTTTCCACAAAAGAAATGGTTTGTTTGTTAGAAAGGCGTATGAAAAAGAAATGCCGTGAATGTGATACAACACCAAACCAGCTGTGTTAATGTTTTGTTCTGTTCTCCTGGAAGTGATGTCGGTCCCTTTCATGCGTTACTTTGGTAAAGGATTTGCCTCCAGAAATATCAAACATTATAGTAGTTTCCATTTTCAGTGGTAGTTAGCCATGAGGAATCTCTATATATTTTTTTTACACATACCAATAGCATATGGAGACACCATTTACTTATCTCATAAAAATTAGTGTATCCACCCTGTAACAGTGTTGTTTTGTGTATCCATGTTGCCTACTACTCAAAATGTACCATATTTCGTTTTGTTAAAAATTATCTTTTATAAAAGTAGGTGTATTCTCTTCAAACGGTTGATATCGCGTTTCTGGAAAAGGAGCAAAAACTTGTCGGTCGTGTTTATATGAATGGCTCTCTCTCTTAGTTGTTTCGCTGAATAAACCTTGTCGCATGTGTTGCTCACGAGACCCTCTTTCTTCAGTTACCTGTTGAAAATATACACTTTTTTGTGAGAATAAACGAATAACATGTATTGGAAGGTGTGTGTTGCATCTCAGTTTTTGACATGCAATGGGAATTTTAAAATATTTTGCTGTTAGGTTCCTCCCACGCAGATGTCAATATCTGGTTTTTACAATGGTTGTGGTAAATATATGTGAATTACCTAAAAATCCATCTCTAAAAAGCGCTGAAATCCCTCTCTGCCTTAACATCTTTTTTTACTGGCTCTTCAGGAGTAGATTTTTTTTCTTTTTTTCATAAATACGAGGGAAATTTTCATCTTTACAGGGGCGTAGGGTTGGTGTGGTGTGGTGGTCTGTTCCGTTGCCTACCAACACAGGGATCGCCAGTTCGAATCCCCGTGTTACCTCCGGCTTGGTCAGGCGCCCCTATAGACACAGTTGGCCGTGTCTGCGGGTGAGAAGCCAAATGTGGGTATGTGTCCTGGTTGCTGCAGTAGCGCCTCATCTGGTCAGTCGAGGCGCCTGTTCCCGGGGGGGACTGGAGGGAAACTCCTCACTGTCGGGTGAAAAGCGACTGGTGGCTCCACATGTATTGGAGGAAGGGAGGTGGGGTGGAGCAGCAACCGGGACAGCTCTTAAGAGTGGGGTAATTGGCCAAGTACAATTGGGAAGAAAATGGGGGGGGGGGGTGCCATCTTTTCTTGTATTATAGGTTGTATGTAATGTGTCTAAAAACTGTTGCAAAAGCATCGGCCAAATGCCTTTAAAAGCAAAATTAAATATCAATTTAGGTTTTACTGTTTGCCGCTGCACATACAAGGAATTTTTTTTTTTAAAAAGACAAACGATGCAACGTTCAAGACAAAGCATTTTGACTTTCTGGCAAAGAATACCTTGCAAATACCGAGTTTCAGCATGTGTAGTATCAGACATGCGGTAAAGGAATTCAGAAAACATGTACGTATCTTCATACAGGGCAAGAACGTACTGGAGCTTTTTGCGTTTGTTTTCCTGATTATAGTTTACATTGTAAGGGACATAAAAGGCTACATGCAGTAAAGTGGGTCAACAGGATCGGATGGTGTGTATTTATTCCCCTCTGTTACATTTATAGTTGCACCCATTAACTCCTGGGAGATTCCCAGTATAGCCAACTGTAGTCCGACTGTTGGCCAATGAGAGATGGATACCGCAGCAGTTGGCCAATTATTCTCTCTCATGTCTTTTCTCTCTGAATGACGTCTTCTCCTTTCTCTTTCTGTGTGTGAATGGTGTGATGCAAGTCTCTGTTGTGTGCATGTGCAGTCTGTCCTCCTCCCAGGTTGCCATGGTGGTCGCCACCTAGACACTGCTTGGCATCCCCCTCATCACATTTTCTTTTTATATATCGTATAAATCCATATAGTTATCCTATTTTAATGTTATAGCCTTCTCTCACAAAGGTCACCACCAATTTGGCTGCTCCCGTTAGGGGTCACCACAGTGGATCATCTGTTTCCATTTCTTCCTGTCCTCTGCATCTTCCTCTGTCACACCAGCCACCTGCATGTCCTCTCTCACCACATCCATAAACCTCCTCTTTGGCCTTTCTCTTTCCTCTTCCCTGGCAGCTCCATATTCAGCATCCTTCTCCCAATATACCCAGCATCTCTCCTCCACACATGTCCAAGCCATCTCAATCTTGCCTCTCTAGCTTTGTCTCCAAACCGTCCAACTTGAGCGGTCCCTCTTAGAGGGATGGACTAGTAATAATCATTCCTAATCCTGTCCTCCTTCGTCACTCCCGATGAAAATCTTAGCATCTTCAACTCCGCCGGCTCCAGCTGCGCCTTCTGTCTTTTCGTCAGTGCCACCATCTCCAAACCGTATTACATAGTTAGTCTCACAACCATCTTGTAAACCTTCCCTTTAACTCTTGCTGGTACCCTTCTGTCACAAATCACTCCTGACACTTCTCCACCCTGCCTGCACTCTTCTTCACCCTCTTCTGCACTCCCCATTACTTTGGACAGTTGACCCCAAGTCAGCTCTTCTCTCACTAAGATATGTGACTAATTTTTTTTTTTTTTTTTACACATGGTGATGCTGGTGACATGGCTCTGGTCCTGGGCTGTTGTGGCATCTGCACACTGCTTGGCATCCTCCTCATATTCTTCATATATTTTATAATTTCATCATAATTCTGTTATCCTCTTTCAATGTTGTATTCTGTAAATTGTGTACACACATCCATTGCACGTCTGACCATCTTGGGAGAGAAATCCCTCCTCTGTTGATCTCCCTGAGATTTCTTCCTATTTTTTTCTGATGGTTAAAGGGTTTTTTTGTTTTTTTGTTTTTATGGAGGTGTTCCTTATCCGACGCAAGGGTCTAAGGACAGGATGTTGTGTTGCTGTAAAGCCTCTTGAGGCAAATTTGTAATTTGTGATACTGGGCTATACAAATAAAATTGACTTGGTGGATGAAGCAGTTGCTCAATGGCACTTAAACAGTGGTTGCTGACAGAGGGTGTTTTTCATGGAAAGCCAACCAGTGTAGTGTGTAAAGCAAGCCTTGCCCATTGATTTCTAGTTAATGGAATGCGTGATAGCTGGGAGGAATGGCTTAATTGGATTCAGAGGAGACCAGCCATGTGTGAAATCGGACATGCCCCATTGATTGCTGTGTTGAAAAGTTTTATTGGTCAGACTAGCAGGATGGCGGACGATTTTGAGTTGCTTTATCAAGTGTGGCTGTGTTGAACCGACCCAACACAGCAAACCACAAACCAGCTGTGTTGACAATTAAGAATGACAAACCACAGTTGTGTATACATGGCTGAAAAAAGGGGCAAAATGCCCAAGGAAAAGTGTTTCACTGACCAAAAAAAAAAAGAAAAGGCGATTGGCCATCTCTGTGTGGATCAAAATGAACACCAACGATGTGGTTAGAAGTTTGATTCCCACAGGTTTGCCCACGCTATACTTACTTCACTTTGGATGCTTTTGATAAAGCCAGAATTTGAAGTTGCCCACCTGTCATTTAGTTAAATATGTTCGTGCTGGATAGGAAAACAGCGGTGGGCCGTGGAGTTTGGGTTTGTAACACAAATACATAAGATAAACGGAGAGGGGTTTCCGGTGTATGGACATGATTGACCAAGCGAGGCGGTGATTGACAGGGTTCATGGTTCAACTGGTCTCCAGCTTCCATAGAGTGAACGTACAGGCGGGATGAGGATGGAAATGGGTGGTGGGTGGTCTTTCAGGCAGTGTCATAGTTGTTGGGAAGCTGCCTGTCAGACAGACACGAATGCGAGTGAAACATTGGAGGAGTGGGAGGATCGTGAGGTTTCAGTTGATGTTGTTTAGGGAGAATCCAGACGTGACCACTGTGTGTAACCTGGAATGGAATAAAGCAACATGGGACACTGTTGGTTAAGGTAGGAGTCAACACACTTTCCATCTGTCACTTTCCTGATCTGTTATTTAAGGCCTGCCATCTGATTTTAGTGAGGCTTGATCCAAATCTTACTGACTTGTAGGGGCTGGCCCCTTCTGTGGAGCATGGCCCTGGATAAACCATGACAGAGCCTGTCAGATACAGAGCTGTAGATGAGCTGCATGGGACCAGCAAATGACATGTCTCATCCTGATCTTTTATTTGTCGAGACAAACGTACTTGACAGTTGTATAGTTGCTGCAAATAAGAATCCAGTATCTTCATGTTGTAAAATGAGATCTGCAGATGACAGTTTATCCACCTGTGCATACTGTGCAGCTTCAGTTTGGTGTACATACTGAACCACTACACAAGCACTTGATCTTATGGATTTTTTTGTTTACTGCAGTGGGCAAACCGATGCCTTCCCACCGCAGAGGACCAGGGGACACAGAGGCCATGCTGGTGTACCAGCACCGCCGTGATCCATCCCTGGAAAAAAAAAACTCCACTGGAGATGAATTAAGGAGGCTCAGCAAGGTTCGGGGTCTTTCGGGAGCCAACCAGAAATAGGCGACAAACGATTGGCAACATATTTCACCTCCCATGACTCGCCGGAGTCATCGTCCCCAGCAGTCCATTCATACCGCTGCAAGGTAAACAGCAACACCGCATTGATTTCTCTGTGGAGGCTATAAGTTCTGGCTGCACAGCTCCAGCCAGCAGGGACCACACGTGGAAACCCCAGGAGGATGTGATGGTTGTGTATTGTCACTTCTCTAGAGGAGGATGAAAAAAATGAATGATAGACATACAATGGGGCTCAACAGCAACTGTTGCTGAGAAATGCATTATTTTTTTTAATTTCATGTCCAAAATGAAAGGTAAGTTCATTCATTTATATACATTTTTAAAAAAAAGAAAAGATTATTGGTGTACAACCGGTTGTGTTCAGCCACAGCTTTTGTGGGGAAAGGGTTTTTTGTTCTACCTTTGCACTACATATCCAAAATTTAACAAAACAGCAAAATGGTTTCCGGTTTGCTGAGTAATTTGATTTGGCAAAGAAACTGCAAGAGAACAAAGATACCAGCTTTATCCAGGAGACTCGTCTTGTTCACTATAGGGGAACAGTTATGGTGTTTGGTTCTGGGGAGTCTGATGACAGACTACAGTCAACAGCATACAGAACTGAATTGACATGCTGCTTAAATATTTGATATATGACAGCGTTTGTAATACTGGTGTGAATTTCTTTTACTCAGTCAGTATTGGTCAATGAGAAAATACACTAGCATTGTGAAATTACTGACCAATAACATCATGAATGCTTTAATATGGAATTGTTCTCTTTTGCCTTTGGAGTAAAGCAGTCTTGGTAATTCTTGCTTTTGCGTCTTGATAAATCTCCAAAAACTGTTTTTTATGTTTGTTTACAAGTCCTGCAGGATTTTAGGAATGATACCTTTAGCTTTGTTGGTGAGATAATGAAAATAATACATGAAATACGGAGGGCCTGGTGATCTAATTTCAGCAATCCTACATTATCTCCAAAGTCCAAACTTGACCGCTGTCTTCCTTCCATTTATCACAGCACTGCTCGCTTGAAAATGGGAGACTGGAACTTCCTTGGTGGGATCTTGGAGGAGGTGCATATCCACTCCACCATGGTCGGCAAGATCTGGCTGACCATTCTCTTCATCTTCCGGATGTTGGTGCTGGGCGTTGCCGCAGAGGACGTGTGGAACGACGAGCAGTCGGACTTCATCTGCAATACCGAGCAGCCCGGCTGCCGCAACGTCTGCTATGACCAGGCCTTCCCCATCTCTCTCATTCGCTACTGGGTGCTCCAGGTCATCTTCGTGTCCTCCCCATCGCTGGTGTACATGGGTCACGCCATCTACCAGCTGCGGGCCCTGGAGAAGGAGCGCCACTGCAAGAAGGTGGCCCTGCGCCGGGAGCTGGAGTCGGTGGACGTGGAACTGATGGAGGTGCGGAAGCGGATCGAACGAGAAATGAAGCAGCTGGAGCAGGGGAAGCTCAACAAGGCACCGCTGAGGGGCTCACTGCTACGCACATATGTGGCCCACATCATAACCCGCTCATTGGTGGAGGTGGGCTTCATGACGGGCCAGTTTGTTCTTTACGGACACCACCTGAATCCCCTTTACAAGTGTGAGAGGGAGCCCTGCCCAAATATGGTCGACTGCTTTGTGTCCAGGCCCACAGAGAAAACGGTCTTCATGATTTTCATGCAGGCCATTGCCTGCATCTCCCTTTCCCTCAGCCTACTTGAAATCATGCACTTGAGCTACAAGAACCTTAAGATGGGCATCCTGGATTTCTACCCGCATCTCAAGGATGACTTCGATGATTACTATGTCAGGAAGTCCAAGAAAAACTCCGTTGTGCATCAGGCGTACATGGGCACATCAGTGGGCCGCAAAGCTACCATTCCCACAGCACCAAGTGGATACACATTACTGCTGGAAAGGCAGGGCAACGGCCCCACATACCCACTTCTCAACGCCTCGTCTGCCTTCGTACCAATACAGGGGGGGCCCGGTGCGAAGCCAGGCTCAGACGGCCGCAAGGAGACTATGCCGAGCCCCACTGAGCGCAACAGCAACTCCAACAACACAAGCAGTGAGACGCGCTCCCCGCCGGTCGACAAACAGGACGAGCCGGAGGACCCGGCCCATCACCAGGGCCTGGAGTGTGGGAGGTCCGAGTACCCCACCCTCCCCGCAGCAGACACCTCCTCATGCCCAACCCTGTCAGGAGTTGCACGGAAGTCGCGGATGGTGAGTCCACCCTGGAACTGCTCCACAGTGGTGGAGGGGAACGGGTCGGACAGCGGGGACTCCTATGCTGGGAACGTTAGCGTGAAGCCACGGAGCAGCTTAGTCAGCCCACGACCGAGGACGCTCTCTAAATCGGACCCCAAGAGAATGAGCCGGTCCCAGAGTCCGGACTCGGCGGGGGAGCTGAGCTCGGCGTCGCGGCACAGCCGTGAGAGTAACAGCCCGACCGCCTCCTCGCCACACCGCCGGACATCCGGGGCCAGCAGCGCCAGCAGCAGGCGCGCCCCGACCGACCTGCAGATCTGACGGGGCTGAACGCTGTCAGCGGGCCGGTGACTGGACGACAGGCCACACAGACAATACAAGAGGCCGCTCCAGTTGTTTCCAGCTTGTGCAAAATAAAATAAACAAAATGGCACTTATGTTGTATTTGCTACCTTTAGTACCTACCCTTCATCTTTTGCACACCACGAGTGTTTGTTTTTTTTCATATACCTTGGCCCCGTAGAGCACGTTTTAACGCAGTTAAAGAACCAAACATCAGAGATGTTCACATAATTTCACGTCAAATTTTAACCTCTTTCATTGAATATCTTGTTTTAAAAACCACGTTTTAGGCTTTTGAGACTGAAACGGAACCCTTTTGAATGTGCCAACCAGTGTGATGGGAAAACTGAACCGTGAAAATCTATAGCGCAGCTTGGGGGCAAATTCCTTATGTAACCTGGGTTTTTTTTTTTTAAATCCATAACCACGTTTAGATGAAGCCAGACCCAACGCCATGACGTCACCTGTTTCAGCGTGATTTGCCCTTTCCTCGTTTAGTGTACCTGTTACACGGGTCCTTATACTTCATTGGAAAGTTGCTGTACATGTTTGCAACAAACTGAAGGGGGGGGGGAAGAGTCAAAAATAAGCACAACATCTCGTCATTCATCTGTTAAGCATTTATCATGCTTAAAATTTGTATCTTTTAATTTGCAATTAATTCCATTTGTCAAGCTTGTGGGAAGAGATTTGTAATTTATCGTTTGCCTTTTATAAAAATTAACTGCCATTGATCTTTTACACAAACTTTCTAACATCTTTAAATTAAACGTTTTAAAAAAAATAAGGTAATTTGGCCATTCGTGTATTTGTTCGTTATTTTAAGTCAGTGGCCGAGTTGTTAAACAGTCTAAAGGTTTATACATCGGTTCAGAAAACCGACAAACTGATGACGCAGGACGCTGCCAGACCATTTGGTTCAGCGCCACACAAAGTAAACTTGACACTTCAGTCCAACAGAAATGAAATGGGTGACGTTACTATACACCTGTCACCGGGTAATAGGAATTTACATATTTCCAAAAACAAACAAAGAGATTAAGTGTCCGTCGTTCCTTCTTGGGTGGGGAAACACTCTTTACTCCGCTGCTCCCCCTTCAGGCGTTGGTTCATACTGCAAAAGCTGCAAAACAGTTTAGGTCAGATTCAGAAACGTTCACGATCCAGTAAAAGCAAGTGGGTCTACAAATACCAACGTCAATGAGAGGAAACCGCCGTCTCAACCTTGTTTTTAAGTGCTTTGTTCTCCTCCAGGAGCTGGTCACATCTCTGCTGTAGTTCAGCCAGTTCCTGCTGGAGGTCGCTGGTGACCGCTGGATTAGAACCCGCTGCGCCGAGGTGCGTCTTTATAAAGCTGTGTGGGTGAAGGCCAACCCGTTGTATGAACCGTCCGTTTCATCTGTGCCTCTAAAAACAACCTTATACTTTTCACCGACACTACCCAGGGTTAGCGGGCCTATTCTCACCAAAGACATCCATACTTAAAAACAAATGGATTTCAGCCTGGCTGCTAATGAGCCATCAGCCAAACAGGGCAGATAGAATGACACAGACAGACACTTGGAACAGTGCATATTTACCAGTTTGCACACAAACATCACTGCAATGATATCACCTCGTACACACAGTGAAAGGATACTCCAAGGGGTTATCGGGTTTGTCCGATTCTTCATAAAGTTCTACCAATACTGCAAGTTTAAAAAGAAAAAAAAGGCAAATTGTTGCTGCAGAGCATTATACCGGTTTCTGAGGTGCAGAGAACAACACGGTCAAGTCTCCAGGATACATACCACTGGTGAGGTTGTCAAGGAGACCAGATCGCTCTAGGTATCTTCTAAAACGCTCTCGTTTGGATTCCGAGGCCTGAAACGAAGGGTAATTTTCCACGATTACTTCAGAAAAGTTGTACGAGTCACCCAAACTCTCCTTTGGGCTCATCGCCGAGTATCCCAACCTGCATCCTAACCAGCAAAGGAAGACAACGCTGAAGACGTATCGCACGCCAGGAAAGAGCACGTACATGTTTTCCATTTTGTCTTTTCATTTGAAAAACACAAACTTCAAATGGAGAAAGTTACTCAGTACTCACTCTATATTGCGCCATGGTTTCGACTCGCGCTCTTTAGCAGCAGGCTATAATAGATTAATTAGTGCTAATTATGGACAGCTGCGGTTGGGTTTGAAGCTCCACCTTAGCTCTCGGTCGTTTCCACAACAACAGGTGTAAAAGGAAGTTACGAGTGCGGAAAATGTTTCTTTCGTTATAAACTGTCCTCCAAATGGATATACGGGGGGGGGGGGTCCATAAATGACATTCTAACATTGGTGTGGTTAACATAGGCTGGTCATTTATTTTGCAGGTATATTTTTTGTAAAGACAATAACGTCTCGTATTCTAAAAACGACTTTCGACCAAGGGTGTGCCATCACATTCTGTAACCCCAAAAGAATATGTATCCCAAACGATCCATGGCACCGCGCTTGCGTACACTTCAGACGGACTTCTAGTTTGATTTTTTGTTTTCTTCACTATTATGTTAGATTATCAGCACGCTTTTAAATAAAGCAAAGTTGCATACCCGAAAGCACAAGCGGTTTTCAAGTTGCAGCTCGTCTGCTTTCGGTTTACCACTTTGTAAAACCGTAAACAAAACTGAATGAAAACGGGAGGGGGGGTATTTCCCTTGACGCCACACAAACATTACGCTGGGATACGGACGCAACGTTATAATATAAAGTTTTCAGGGATACCAAATTTGGCAAACCATCTCAAAGCTCTCAAAAACGGAGGAGGGGGTGGCGGAGCTAGCTGCTGCGTCATCCTTAACGAAAGATGTGTTTCGTAGATTTATAAAACATATGTAACGGAAGCAAGTGGACCCGAGTGACTCCGCTGCGTCTCCGCATATATATACAGATCTGTGCACACCGACGCTATGTTGCTCATGTGACTTCTGCGTTTTCTCCGGTGGTGAAAAACAAGATATCATACTTTCAGTTAGCAGCCGGCGTTTAAGGCTTAACACTGGAGCTGGTCCCTGACGGGGCAACAGAGCTTTTTAAGGTAGGCTTTACCAACCCACTGACTCGCTATCATGCATTCTGTTGACAACATGATATTTGCAATGTCCCGACCAAGTGCACCGTTTACATCCTCGTGTACATCAACAGACCTGTTTTAGTTGCGCAAGGAGTTTGACTCATTTACTCTGGACATCACATTGTCACTATTCGTAAATCATTAGCGGTAAATTAGTATCGTTTAATAGTGTAATAGTATAGTATAATAGTATTACTAACGTTGAGTATATTATATTCGTATTGGTATACGAGCAGTATTGCATATTAGTGGTGGTATATTAGAAGTATAATGTATAGTATTGTAATATTTCATCATAAAAGTACAATGATTGATATAAGTATACTTTAAAATATATTCGGTATAATTTATTAGCATATTTATTTTTTCTGCTTCAAAATGCCTACTATATGTTATTCTATTCTATTGTAATCACCATTGGACTTACCTTCAACTTTGTTACAGTGTCGTAATGGTAATATGAAGGATTTGACTTATATTGTTGATCAAACAATATATTCTGTTGCATGCCTTGTGTTTATATATATATATATAGAGAGAGAGAGAGAGAGAGAGAGAGAGAGAGAGAGAGAGAGAGAGAGAGAGAGAGAGAATAAGATATTTGGGGCGTGATCTGAGATTGGTTCCAATGAGTGTAACATAATGCAGTAATAATCTTCTGTGTAAGAATAACAATTTCAGCTCCATCATCCTTTTAAAATCGTCACCCGCATATTATATACACAGATTGTTAGTACTCATACTGTCATGGCTGAGGTATCATAAGCTCTTCCAAAGTAAGGAAGTCCAGTTCCTTCACAAAGGGAAGAACCAAACAAAAAGAAACATTCACTTTTTTTGACCTCCTCATGCACTATGTGGAAGTTCCCGGTGACTCCTCAGGTTAAGCCCCGGTCCCTCCACAAGGAGAAATCCCATCTTTAACACTCGGCCACATCTGTCCTGATTTAGTGAACCCTCTAAGGATCACAAGGTCTTCGACAAGACCTTGTTTCTCAGTATTTAACCTACATGTCACATAATTATGACTTGTAAATGATGAGTTCCGTTACTGGAAAACTGGACATAGATTAATCCCAGCCGGTCTGGCTGGATTAAGATTAAGAGACTTTAAACAGACGGGGTGATACTGAGGAGGAGTGACCAAAGGGAGAAGTGAGTCACATGAGGCAGTCCACCAAGGAAATTATACATCCGTAAGCAGAAACTCATACCACAATGACTAAATTGACATAGTTGTTGCAGATAGTCTTTGCTTTTCTAATTTGAACTCACAGATACAAAACATAAAGTGCCTTGAAATATTAAAAACCCGGTTAATTTGATTTCTTTAACTGATAACTCGTCTGGCACAATTCGAGTTGTCCTGATATAGTAAACCCTAGCTTTTGGACCACCCCTCCAGATTAAAACGAACACTGCATATAATTAGCAAATACAGATTAGTCGGTCATTTGAGTCTTAACAGCACTGCGTCCAAAAGCCAGCAGCAAAATCCCGAAACACGCCATGTCTGCCAATGTGTCCAAAGCAAAGTGAGTTTTACCCTCACCGCCATTTGTTCCAGGTGGTCTGCTCTGATACACACGAGAACACACACACACACTGAAAAAGCGATAGCCATTTAACCTGTTGTCTGTCATCATTTCTCCGTCCATTATGGTCATTATCGAATGTTTCCATCCCTGTATGTTCACATCTTTTATATCGGCTTTACCACCGTATCCTCTTTCAGTCTCTCACAAACACTTGCACTCGTTTTTGTTCTTAAAGGTCTCACAGATATAAAACGAATGCTTACACACACACACACACACACACACACACACACACACACACACACACACACACACACACACACACACACACACACACACACACACACACACACACACACACACACACACACTTACTTTTTGCATCAAGGTGCTCTGAAAACTCAAATATTCTTTATAAATGAGCTGATCAATGAGTGAAGGCATCCTCTTTTACCTGGGGACACATGATGGTGTGGGCTCGATTCCTTACATGTCAGTCTCTCTCTGTGGAGACTACTCACACAAGCATGTGAGATTACCCCAGGTCTGGTGGCCAGACCGAGTCCTTATGATATCAGGATGAGACTTTGAATAACTCAGCCAGAACTGTCAAATCAATTTGGAAGTCAAATTAAGTCAAGTTTATTTATGAAGCTGTGACTCACTGTTACGGGAAAACATGTTGGTAAAGTAAACTACACTCTACCCACAGACACTTTACAAAGGGGAGGGAAAACTCCACGAGAAAACCTTTACTAGGAAAAAAAACCCGGGAAAAACCATCAGGAAAAGTGTCAAAACGAGGGACACCTCTTCCAGGATGGATGGGTGCACAGTAGCTCCGGAATGGGCAGAGTAGGAAGTGGCATGGTGGCGCAGTCGTTAGCGGTGTCACCTCACAGAAAGAAGGTCCTGGGTTCGGGCCCCAGGGTAGTCCAACCTTGGGCATCATCTCGGGTTGTCCTCTGTGCGGAGTTTGCATGTTCACCCCGTGTCTGCGTGGGTTTCCTCCCACAGTCCAAAGACATATAGGTCAGGTGAATCGGCCATACTAAAATGTACCTAGGTGTGTGTGTTTGTGTGTGTGTGTGTGTGTTTGTGTGTGTCGACCCTGTGATGGACTAGCGGCCTGTCCAGGATGTCTCCCCTCCTGCTGCCCAATGACTGCTGGGATAGGCTCCAACATCCCCACGACCCTGAGAGCAGGATAAGTGGTTTGGATAATGGATGGCTGGATGGGCAGAGTAGAAAATTAATGAACAGATTGAGAAATAAAAGGCTAAGTGATAGGGGGAAACATTACAAAGCACAATGGAAGTAGGAAACTCGACATATCACATGGACATGAGTGGACGCTGAGATAGCAAAACGTTCAGAAGCACGTGAAACCTCGTCCCCCATTACGACACCACAGAACAGCATCAAACCCATTCGGCAGCAGCATCACCTGACCATTACGGAGCACTGCAGATACAGAATACAGCTGTCATGCACACAGTCGCTCACACAGACAGACAGACAATACATAGTGAGGAGGACGCATATTGGTGGCTGTCGCCCGTAGCCAAGAAGTGAGGAAACGGTCATAATGAAAAGATGAAACACGGGTCAGATAAGAGCGTTTCTGTTGGGCGTCCGGGTGGCGTGGCGGTTTATTCCGTTGCCTACCAACATGGGGATCGCCGGTTCGAAACCCCGTGTTACCTCCGGCTTGGTCGGGCGTCCCTGCAGACACAATTGGCTGTGTCTGGGGGTGGGAAGCCGGATGTGGGTATGTGTCTTGGTTGCTGCACTAGCGCCTCCTTTGGTCAGTTGAGACGCCTGTTCAGGGGGAGGGGGAACTGGGGGAAATAGCGTGATCCTCCCACACGCTACGTCCCCCTGGTGAAACTCCTCATTGTCAGGTGAAAAGAAGCAGCTGGCAACTCCACATGTATCAGAGGAGGCATGTGTTAGTCTGCAGCCCTCGCCGGATCGGCAGAGGGGGTGGAGCAGCGACCGGAACGGCTTGGAAGAGTGGGGTAGTTGGCCAAGTACAATTGGGGATAAAAAGGAGGAAAAAAATAAATAAATAAGAGTGTTTCTGTCACCCATTTGATGCGATTGTCTTTGCAGTCACCCAGTCCTTAACTGGATCCTTGTGCCCGCTGTGTATTCTTTCACTTTACTACTTACTGAGTTGTGTACCATTCTGCCCTGCATAGCAAAAGTGCATAGCAAAAGGGACTTTCCATTTGACAATGGAAAGTCAGAAAAATCACTCGGGAGGCTATCTCTTCCTCCAACTAAAGTGTTGTTGGTGCAGGAGCAGATTGCATATCTTTAAAGAGCATTTATGAGAACTATGTTTGTTGTTGTGAAACCTAAACCCTCACCGTAACCTTTGACCTTTTAGAACAAATGGCTTCTACTTTCTGTAACTGTTAAATAACTGTCACCGAGACATTTTACCAGTTTTCTGCTCGTTTGAACTTTGCATGGATTTATTGATTAATTTATTTCCCCTTGTGGGGTTCATTTTGATTGAAATCCATATTTGCCTGTTTTGTCTAAGACCTTTGTCCTCTACACAGGTTACAGTGGAGGGAGGCACAAACTGAGTCTGAAGGTCATATTCATCATCATCCTTTTCATATTTTGCGTGCCTGGCCACCCACCGTATCCATTACAAGCACCATTCACCACGAGTAAGCACATATTGTGTTGGATGTGGTTTCTTGTGAAATGTGTTTCCCCTGACAGTCAGCGAACATCAAGTGTCGCTGAGCCAGTACAGTCAAGATGCCCGTATCTGACCTCTGCTTTTTGGCTCATAATGCCATGAATCTCGCGCTTTATCTGGTTGTCAATAACTGTCGAATTCTGTTGATCCGTTGTTTTGTGACTTCTCCTTTTGTGTGTTTGTGTGTGTGTGTGTGTGTGTACATCCGCTCGCATGCCTGTGTTTGTGTTGACCTATTTGTGATAATTTTTTGTGTTTCTGGGATTTATGACCTTTTTAACACCCTTTTCTCTATCCGTTCCACAGATTTCATGGTGACCATGACTTGATGACCTCATTAGTGCAAACTTCTCCTCCCTGAGTCATCTGGCTGCCATGCCGCCACATGATGGCCACTCCATCAATTCTTTTCCTGCGGATGAGAATGACGACACAAAACCTCTCGTTGAGAATGATGCAGGTGTGTTTTTTAGCCTTTGTCAATGGTTTTTGACAAAGGTAAATTTTCTTAGGGCATCAGGGTGGCATAGCGGTCTATTCTGTTGCCTACCAACACAAGGATTGCAGGTTCAAATCCCCGTGTTATCTCCAGCTTGGTCCAGTGTCCCTACAGACACAAATGGCTGTGTCTGCGGGTGGGAAGCCAGATGTGGGTATGCGTCCTAGTCACTGCACTAGCGCCTCCTCTGGTCGGTCGGTCGGTCGGTCGGTCGGTCGGTCGGTCGGTCGGTCGGGGGGGGACCTGGGGGGAATAGCATGATCCTCCCATGTGCTATGTGCCCTTGGCAAAACTCCTCACTGTCAGGTGAAAAGAAGCGGCTGGCGACTCCACATGTATCGGAGGAGGCATGTGGTAGTCTGCAGCCCTCGCCGGATCGGCAGAAGGGGTGGAGCATCGACCGGAATGGCTCGGAAGAGTGGGGTAATTGGCTGGATACAATTGGGGAGAATTGGGGGGGGATCCAAAAAAAAAAGTAAATTTTCTGGGCATTAAACCTGTGAGTGAGTCTTTCAAGTTACCTTTTCCTTTTATTCAACACTGCCATTAATACCAATTGTTCAAAAAAAATGTACTTTCCAAATGACACTTAGAATTATGCTCATAGGAATTTCTTGTGCAACAAACTGCAAGGTTTTTCATGGGTTTTCCCCCTATTTTCCTGATTTGAGACACTGAAGAAATGCATTGCTTTGCACAGCGTTCTTGACTAAGTAATGCAGTATTTTGTGTATTGTGTTTTTACTCTGTCTGTGTCTTTCGGGTAATGTAATGTAGTCATAAACACAAATGCAAAAGAGGGTAACATCAAATCAGGTTTGCCCTCTGCTGATGCTATAAAGTTGGCCTTTGTGGTAACCACTGGTTTGCAGTGTCATGGTAGTTGCTAGCTGTTGTTCAGAAATCAGCTGTGCAGATGGCTGAGAAAACTGTCACAAGGTCTCAGTCATCCAAGTTATTTACCCAAAAGTTGTGTAGTTGTTGCAGTTGTGTACTCATCAACACCGCACTGGCTAGACACGGCTTGTTATGTAACGCTCCAAGTGGCTGTTTATAGCTCCAGACAGCCCTTGTAAAACCTGTGAAATCCCATGCTGCTCACACGGTCACCTCCGGCCACCGTAGACCATTAAGGTTTTTCTTTCTTTTTGACCCGCGGATCGCTGCTTTCAAGCTGGTACCTCACACGTTCAGCTGCTGTATTTGAAAAGGTGCAGCCGATAGCGGGGGCAGATTTGGTGCGTGAGAAGAGGGCCTCTGCTTCGGCCATTTTACGAGGTGCCAGTGTTTTTGCATGGTTTGACATGGAGGACAAACAAGACCAGCAGTCATATGCCTTCAGCTGGCACCATTCCCCAGTGATGCTGAGTCAACAGCTAATAGAATTAACCTTTAACTTGCTTCCCGAACACTGATGCTACGCTCTGAATGTCATGTGAGTGAGGTGTTTCACCAGGGGGACGTAGCGCGTGGGAGGATCCTGCTATTCCCCCCAGTCCCCCCCCCCCCCAACAGGTTCCCCGACTGACCAGAAGAGGCGCTAGTGCAGCGACCAGGACACATACCCACATCCAGCTTCCCACCCGCAGACACGGCCAATTGTATCTGTAGGGACACCCGACCAAGCCAGAGGTAACACGGGGATTCGGACCGGCGATCCCCGTGTTGGTAGGCAACGGAATAGACTGCCACACCACCCGGGCGCCCAAGAATCTTAATTTCTGTCGCACCTTTCATACAATTACAGAGGGTTCAAATAAAAGCTGTAAATAAAATGATAGGAAATTAGATCAAATAAAAAACAACAGGAAGGATGCCAAAGGAAATGGCTTCGTCGCCACAGACTATTACCTAGAGAACGTTTCTGTTGGTAAATTTTAACAAGTGATTCGAAGGGCGTCAGGGGCTACGTTTGTATTTCTCTGTCTGACTTCCTGTTTTCTCCAAACAGTGCCTCCCCAGTGCTGCTCGGCCCGCCTCAACCTGGCCGTCATGATGTTCTTCGGCTTTGCCGTCGTGTACGGTCTCCGTGTCAACCTCAGCGTTGCCATGGTAGCCATGGTCAACTCCACCGATCCCTTGCCGGCGTGGAACCACACCGTACGCCCCGAGTGTCCGGTTTCTCCGCATGAGAACACCACCAGTCAGACGCTGATTCAGCCTGATGGGGTAAGAGAGATAAATAATGATGTTAATAACAATAATAGATGACAAACTTTACTTATAGATCATTATCATCATCATCATCATCAGTTCCGTAACCTACGGAGGTTGTAGGAGCACAGCTGATGCCTCAACAAGTCTCGGTTTAGCCATCATTGTGTTTCAGTAGGGGGAGTAGCTGGTGGTCCCTATCTCCTCTCCGGGTATGGATGGCTGTTGGTTCACAGAGGAACTCATCCGTACTTTGACAGGTTTTGTTTTTAGTTCTGCTGGGTGTCCACACATTCTCCCCACAACAACCCAAGGGTTGAAGTGGGGGTGCCGGTTTAGTCGCCGACGACCCAACGGTTGCAGTTTAACATCATACCCAGGACCACTTACTTATAGAGCACTTTTCTAAAAACACATTGCAAAGTACTTTATAAATCATCATAAAACAAATACACCTTTGGGAAAGAGTCATTTCTGTTTTGAGGCTAAACGCCATAGGTCATAACCCTTTCTCTTTATGTCTCTCTGTCTGTGTGGGGTTTTTTTTGTTTTTTGTTTTTTTTCCTTTCTAAAAAAGGCTAAAATAGCCAAAAACAAAAAGGCCCCAAGGTTGACACAATGTTGGTGTTGTTGTTAGCTTCCATTTGTGTGCAAAGTGATAGACAGGAATATGCACTTTAACAAGTCTCCTGTCTGTCTGACTGAATTTTCGTCTCGTTGTCTTTGTTGTTTCCGCTGTTGCTTTGTAGAAACCGAGTTCTGTCGACATAATCTCACAAATGGGATTCATTTCCATCAAATTCAACCATCTGGCATTTATCATCACTTTCTGTGCATCTGATCACTTTTGAGTTCCATCCCTATTATTTTCACTTAACACACCTCTAGTGTTAATACTCTGTGTTTTATGGTGTATCGGATATCACCATGTTGGTGTTGCTCCAGGACCCTCACTGCAGTGCCTTTGCCACTCGGGGCGAAAGGCGGTTGTGGGATTAGGTTGTGGGTTAGCTATTGGTTAGGTTAAGATTAGCTATCGGTTAAGGTTAGGTTAAGGTAAGTGTTAGGTCAAGGTTAGGGTCAGGTTGAGGTTATGATAGGTTAGCTTTGGTATTTTTCTGGTCTTTTCCCGTGTTGCAGAGGCGTGACGGCACAACAACGTGATTGGTCCGTTGCAATGACGGTCCTGGAGAACCATTAATTATGACGTTGTGGCAACAACACCAACATGGCGATATCAGATCGTATGTATTTTATACCCATCCATCCATCCATTCATCCATTATCCGAGCCGCTTATCCTGCTGTTAGGGTCGCTGTGATGCTGGAGCCTATCTCAGCAGTCATTGGGCAGCAGGCGGGGAGACACCCTGGACAGGCCGCCAGGCCATCACACAGGGCTCACACACACACATTCATACCTAGGGGCAATTTAGTATGGCCAACTCACCTGACCTACATGTCTTTGGACTGGGAGGAAACCGGAGCCCCTGGGGGAAATTTTTTTTATACCCTTCGTATCTTATTCTACTTTTTCTGTTCGTACCTTTTTATCACCTCACTGTGTCCCCTATTATCTGCTCCTGTAGTCAGTAATAAATGTATTTTTTTAATTGGGTGTCCTGGTGGCCCAAACAGATAACCGTGTACCACGTTTGCTCCAAAGCACGTCATCTGTGGTGGGAATCCACCTCAGGACCCTCATTGCACATCTTACCATCCCTATCTCTCATATCATTCTCCTCCTCCGGATCCAAAAAGAGCAAAACCGCCAAAACGTCGTCTTAAACTCAAGTGTAATCTTATCTGTAATCTTGCTTCTTGTCCCATCTGGCCCCCAGACCCCTCAGTACATCTGGGGCTCAGAGACCCAGGGCTGGCTGCTGGGGGCTTTCTTCTTCGGCTACCTGTTTACCCAGATCCCGGGGGGTTACCTGTCAGGACACTATGGTGGCAGTATCTTCCTCGGGGGCGGTGTGCTGGGGACTGCTGCCCTCACCCTCCTCACCCCCCTGGCTGCCCAGTGGGGCTCCTATTGGCTGTTTGCCCTGAGAGCGCTGGAGGGATTTGGGGAGGTAAGACTGTGTGTGTGTGTGGGGGGGGGGGGGGGGGTTTGCTATACTTGTGAGGACCAATTATTGAGAACCAACCTTTTCTGGTGGGACATTTCTGGCTGTGAAGACACTGGATGGTCCTCACAAAAATAATGTTGCAGTTGCCTCCTAAGGGCCTATAGTTTATGCTGTGTAAGTTGCAGCAGAAGTCCTCACACCATGGTCCTCTGTGTGTGTGTGTGTGTGTGTGTGTGTGTGTGTGTGTGTGTGTGTGTGTGCGTGTTTGATTTTTCAGCTGTCTTTTAAAATGTCTTTGTCTTTATTCAGTACAACACAATATGACTTGATCGTCTGATTTCTCTCGCATTTACTTTGCGTCACAGCCGCTCTGTCAGAAATATTACACAGAAATACTGACACAGATATTATTGAACATTGGTAATTATATCTGTCTGTCTGTGTGTGTCTACCTGGTATTTCATAGGGTGTGACATTCCCGGCCATGATGGCGATGTGGGCTCGCTGGGCTCCCCCACTGGAGCGTTCTCGTCTGATGACTCTGTCAGGGGCCGGGGCCAACTTTGGAGCCTTTGTAGCGCTGCCCCTCACCGGGTACATCTGCCAAACGCTGGGCTGGCCTGCCGTGTTCTACTGCTGCGGTGAGAGAGGGAAACACACACACACACACACACACACACACACACACACACCACAAAGTCACACACGTAACTAACACACACACACACATACACACACTAGCACAAAGTCACACGTGACTAACACACACTTAACACAGTTACTTACATAACTCACACACACTAATACACGTAACTAACACACACTTAACACAAAGTCACATACATAACTAACACACACTAACACAGTCACACGCGTAGCTAACACACACTAAAACAAAGCCACACACACAACTAACACACACTAACACAAAGTTATAAATACTCACACACACTAACACATGCTAACACAAGGCCACACACACAAGTAACACACACTAACACAAAGTTATAAGTATACATAACTAACACACACTAACACAGTTATAAATATACACAACTAACACACACTTACACAAAGCCACACACACAAGTAACACACACTAACTAAGTTATAAATATACACAACTAATGCACACTAACAGTTATAAATATACACAAGTAACACACACTAACAGAAAGTCACACACACAACTAACACACTAACACAGTCACACATACAAGTAACACACTAACATAGATTCATACACACACATCATCGTCATGTTTTAGCACTGCTTTTTACTATTAACTATATTGTACCATAAAAATAGCTCCATAAAATCTCATAAATAAACAAAGATTTCTCTCTCTCTCTCTCTTTCTCTCTCTCTCTCTCTCTCTCTCTCTCTCTCTCTCTCTCTCTCTCTCTCTCTCTCTCTCTGTCTCTCTCTCTCTCTCTCTCTCTCTCTCTCTCTCTCGCTCTCTCTCTCTCTCTCTCTCTCTCAGGTGCTGCTGGTTGCCTCTGGTCAGTTTTTTGGTTTATTTTAGTGTCGGATGACCCTCGCATCCATCGCCGAATCAGCAAAGAAGAAAGAGATTACATCATCAAATCTCTTGGATCTCAGGTAGACCTAAAACACATTACTCACTGAGATATTGTGTTTAGATTAGATTGTTTTAGTAGCCACACAACCAAGGCCGGTGGAACTTGTTTTCAGTACATGTTAAACTCTGCAGCACAATACATCCATGGACAACAACAGCAATCATTTATCATTTTCTGTTTCCTTTTTTTAAATTTTTTTATTTTATGGGATTCAAACAAAAGTATTCTGAATGAAGAATCCTCTTTACATTCAACCATATTTCCAGTTTGTAAGGTAGTTGGAAAAGTCTGCATGCAAATTATAAAAATTTTATTTCCCCATTTCAACAAATGCCAACAATCTGCTGCTCTTGTTTTCCCCAAAGCCAAAGCTCTGGTGAAAAGGTGTCTTTGGTAAGCTGAAGTAGCTCCTCGTCCATTCTGAATTTTATTTCTTATTCTTTCATCTCAAATGTTATCTTTCTTCCGTTCCTTCTTCTGTTTTTTTCCCCCTATTTTCATCCACTGTTTTTGTTTGTTGTCACATGCAAAAACCCTGACCAAGGAAAATCTGTCTTGGATGTTGGATTCGGGATCACTTCAAAAACTATGCACATTTCTACTAGTGTGGAGAAGCTGTGAAACTGAAATTTGCTTGTACTTTTCACTTGTTTTTGTGTAAGGGAGACTTTAATGACCCTCTGTGTGGTTTCACAAATCCTGTCAGTGCAAAACAAACATTGTTTTCCATTGCTGAAACTACACTTCCTCTACATGTGTGTTTGTCTGACAAGGACGATATTACTCTTTTGTTTAGGTATTGTTTTGTGAATGCTCTCCTTCAGGGTACAGGTCATGGCTGGTCCGTGCCGTTGTTGTCCATGCTGCTGTCTGTCCCGCTGTGGGCCATCATCCTCACCCAGATGTGCTCCAACTGGTCGTATTACACCCTGCTCACCTCCCTGCCCACGTACATGAACAACGTGCTGCACTTTGACCTCAAGTCGGTGAGGTTTGGCTGCATTATGTTCACGTGCTTCTCACTGGGAAATTGTAAAGAGTATATAACTGGATGTTTTTACTGCCACGGGTGTAGCCAAAGTGGGGGTCGGTGTAAGTATAGCAGGATAAATATAGCTGCAGGTAATAACATTAATGAGCAAGCACTGACAAATCTATGGACCATTGTCAGTACTTTCTCATTGAAACAGCTAAATCAAACAGAGCCATCATTCATGTTAGTATCAGCAGCTGTGTTACTCTGCTATGCTTACATCACTTGGTCCCGAGAGCAGCCCAGCACTTACAGATAGTTTTTTACCTTTAGATGGTGGCAAACTCACCAAAGTGGTATAGGGTTTAGTTGCTTTTTAAGGTATTGTGGAAGTTGGGCGAAAACAGAGACAAACAACTTCTCTCTTTGACCACACAAACGCGTGTGTCATTTATTTCCTCACAACCCTGCTCAACATCATGGCGCTGCATAACCATGGCTACACCCTGAGCCCTTAAAGTGAGCACTTCTACTTCATACAAACAACAAGCTATGGTAAATTATGTCCATAATTCCACTACGATATCATGTATATAAAGGTCCTCTTTTTGGGGGAAAAAGAACACTTTCCTAGGCTGACCCCATACCTAATTTTTTTAAAGCAATATGAATGCTTTTCTCTTTGATATGCAAGTAAAATGTTTTATTTTACAGTGATTCATTACTCACTGATTATAATAATAATAATTAAAAAATCAATCTTCTATAGCACTTTTCTGACACTCAAAGTCGCTTTACAATAAACGTGGTGAGACAAGACAACAGATAAACATAACACAGACATACAGGGGTGGATGGGAAGGAGGGGGCTACGAGAGGGAAGCAGCAGCCACGCACGACGCCAGCAGTACTCTCCCACTTAAACAGATACAAAAGGGCAAGAAAAACAAAAAACAACAGCACTGTAGACGTTGATTTTGTGTAGGGGTTTACTCCCATAGCCTATTCCTCCCCTGAGGTACCCACTAGGCAGTGGTACTATTTAACCCATAGCTGGGGGCTGGTTCGTGGGCATCAGGGAATATCTACACACCGGTGGGCCTGCGTACCGCACGTCTAGGGGCCAGACCTCCTCCGAGTCGCTTGTAGTTCAGCCAGGGTCCAAGGTGTGCCCTAGTCGCCACGAGGAGGCACTACATAGGGCTTGCTGTCAGAGAGGCTATGTACTGGCAGGGAGAGACTTGCGTGCACTGCTCTCCTGTTTGCATTTCTGCTAGCCAACGGTGAAGGTTGAGAGTGAGACGTGACAGGCACAGAACACTACAGCAACACACTAGACGCTTCACAACAACCTGACTTCTTACACAAGAATGTCAGACACGCATGTTTGTGAATATTCATATATATAATATTCAAATATTTAAATAGTCATGAATATAATTTCGCAAATTGTATTTATGAATATTTCCTTGCGAGCGGCATGGTGGCACAGTGGTTAGCGCAGTTGCCTCACAGCAAGAAGGTCCTGGGTTCGAGCCCCGGGGTAGTGCAACCTTGGGGGTCGTCCGGGGTCGCCCTCTGTGTGGAGTTTGCATGTTCTCCCTGTGTCTGCATGGGTTTCCTCCCAGTCCAAAGACATGCAGGTCGGGTGAATCGGACATATTAAATTGTGCCTAGGTGTGTGTGTGTGTGTGTGTGTGTGTGTGTGTGTGTGTGTGTGTGTGTGTGTGTGTGTGTGTGTGTGTGTGTGTGTGTGTGTGTGTGTGTGTGTGTGTGTGTGTGTGTGGGCCCTGTGATGGACTGGTGGCCTGTCCAGGACGTCTCCCTGCCTGCCGCCCAATGACTGCTGGGATAGGCTCCAGCATCCCCGCGACCCTGAGAGCAGGATAAGCGGTTTGTATAATGGATGGATGGGTGGATGTTTCCTTGCCCGGTGTTACAGCTCAACCCTCCACCCAGCCTCCCTTGGAAATAATGGCTGACAGTTATTTCCTGACATGCTGGCACCTTAAAGATAATGGCTACATAAGCGTCAATGAATCCCATCTCTTTTTTGCGCGCTCTCATTTTTCTCATCGTGTCTCCTTCAGAATTCCTTCCTGTCGGCGCTGCCCTACCTGGGCGCCTGGCTGTTTTCTGTGCTGGCGGGCATCATAGCAGACAGCCTCATCGAGAGGAGACTACTGAGTGTGACCGCCGTGCGCAAGATATTTACACTGACAGGTTAGTGAATCTGTATTTTCGTATTCTCATATGTGTGATCGGTGTGTGTGTTTGTGTGTGAGCGAGTGTGTACATTTTTGTTTTGTGTCCACATGTGCATATGACTTCCCCGCATGTTCATCTGTGTGTGATTGGGTCTTAATGCAGTATTTAAGATTTTCCTTTCAACAGGAAATGTTTTAAAGAAGTAAGGAAATATTAAATTCATGTCATTCTCAGATGGGGTCAGTGCCATAACTCTGCATGTTACTATCCTGTTTCATGCACTGACATAGTTTAACCTTGACAGCATTACAGATGTTCATCATACGGTGCTTTTGGTGCCTGTGATGAATACAAATATTGTATACGCACCCAGCGGTACGTTTATATAATGAAGTAATCTCGCCCCCTAATGGTGAGTTTGGAAACAGCACTTTGCTGCATTGCCACATAACCGGTGGTCTGCCATTGATGTGATCTGAAATAGTAACTGGAATATTCGGAGACTCAAATGGGTTTTTGTGCTGAATGAGTTGATTTCATTCTTTTCTTAAGCCTGGTTTATTTACTGTATCAGACGTTGGACCCAAAGAGACAAGGCAGAGACAAAGAAGTGACACAGTGAAATAATGCTTTATGTTTGAGTCAAGCCTGGCTGTCTAGACACACACTTTGACAATGCATTGTCCAAAATACTTTCCACCATTTTTCAACAAATCTCTCTCTGTCTGTGTCTTTCTGTCTGTCCATTCGTCCGTCCTCTTAGGTCTCCTACTGCCGGCAGGTCTGCTTGTGGCCGTGGGTTATGCTGGCTGTAGTGGGAACCTGGCGATCACCTTACTCACCTTCTCCACGGCTATGGGTGGGACCAGTGCTGCTGGAGTCTTTATAAACCAAATAGACATCGCCCCGAGGTGGGTCTCAGTTCAGTTACATTTTTTTCAACAGAATTCATTTTTGTTCATTACAAGTTGAGTCGATTCAGCTCAGTTCAGTCAAGTTGGATGTCAGAGAGAGGTGGCAGTGGGGTTTTTAACTAGATTGTTTAACACAATCTAGGGAAGGGAGCGAATGCCTGAGGAGTGGAGAAGAAGTATACTGGTACTGATTTTCAAGAATAAGGGTGATGTGTAGTAACTACAGAGGTATAACGTTGATCAGCCACAGCATGAAGATATGAGAAAGAGTAATAGAAGCTAGGTTAAGAGGAGAGGTGACGATCAGCGAGCAGCAGTATGGTTTCATGCCACAAAAGAGCACCACAGATGTGATGTTCGCTTTGAGAATGTTGATTGAGGAGGCCAGAAGGAGTTACATTGTGTCTTTGTGGATTTAGAGAAAGCATATGACAGGGTGCTGAGAGAGGAGGTGTGGTATTGTATGAGGAAGTCGGGAGTTGCAGAGAGGTATGTAGGAGTGGTGCAGGATATGTATGAGGGAAGTGTGACAGTGGTGAGGTGTGCAGTTGGAATGACAGATGGGTTCAAGGTGGAGGTGGGACTACATCAAGGATCGGCTCTGAGCCCTTTCTTGTTTGTTTCTTGTTTGTTTGCAATGGTGATGGACAGGTTGATGGACGAGATCAGGCATGAGTCTCCGTGGACTATGATGTTCACGGATGACATTGTGATCTGTAGCGAGAGTAGGATGCAGGTTGAGGAGAGCCTGGAGAGGTGGAGGTATACACTGGAAAGAAGAGGATGAAAGTCAGTAGGAGCAAGACGGACTACAATGTATGAATGAGAGGGAGGACAGTGGAATGGTGAGGATGCAAGGAGTAGAGGTGAAGAAGGTGGATGAGTTTAAATTCTTGGGGTCAATTATTCAAAGTAATGGGAAAAGAAAGAAAGAAAGAGAGGTGAAGAAGAGAGTGCAGGCAGGGTGGAGTGGGTGGAGAAGAGTGTCAGGAGTGATTTGTGACAGAAGGGTACCAGCAAGAGCTACAAGATGGTTGTGAGACCAGCTGTTATATGGTTTGGAGACAGTGGCACTGACGAAAAGACAGGAAGCGGAGCTTGAGGTGGCAGAGTTGAAGATGCTAAGATTTTCATTGGGAGTGACGAAGACGGACAGGATTAGGAACGAATATATTAGAGGGACAGCTCAGGTTGGACGGTTTGGAGACAAAGCAAGAGAGGCAAGATTGAGATGGTTTGGACATGTGCGGAGGAGAGATGCTGGGTATATTGGGAGAAGGATGCTGAATATGGAGCTGCCAGTGAAGAGGAAAAGAGGAAGGCCAAAGAGGAGGTTTATGGATGTGGTGAGGGAGGACATGCAGGTGGCTGGTGTGACAGAGGAAGATGCAGAGGACAGGAAGAGATGGAAACAGATGATCTGCTTTGGTGACCCCTAACAGGAGCAGTCTCCCACACGTTTTCTTACTGTGTCTTACTAGATTTCGTTGTACTTTAAAAAACAGAGCAGGCCATAGTAATATTTCCGTCATATATATTCCCCCTCCGCAGGTATGCGGGTGTCCTCTTGGGAATCACCAACACCTTTGGGACCATTCCTGGCGTGGTGGCACCGATTGTTACGGGCTACCTCACTGAAGATGTAAGAACCTCAGAACGGATTCCTCACTCATTTAAATCTGCAGACATCACATGTATTTAGATGCTGATGGCCTGTGAGAACCTTTACCAACACCAAATACAAGTACATACACAGACAGAGGAACACACACACACACACACACACCCATAGTTACCGAAAGAGTTATTTGCTAATATCCTCTCTTCTATGTGTGGACAGCATTCTCTGGCAGGCTGGAGGAAAGTCTTCTGGGTTTCGGCGGGGATCGGGGCCAGCGGCGCGCTGATCTACACGGCGATGGGCAGCGGGGAGATGCAGGAGTGGGCCATGACTGAGGAGGAGAGAGAGGAGGCAGAGACGAGGAAAGGGAGAGCCTAGCCCACCTGCACGGGATGAGACAGATGGGTTTATCACCGCCAGTTGCACGAGCAGAGAGGAAAACAAGAGCGGAGGGCTGACAAGGGAAGGCTGTGTGTTTTTAAGGTCATGGAGTTATCAGAATCCGAATCAGAATACTTTATTCATCCCCGAGGGAAAATTGGGTTCTATTACAGACACTCACACTCTAATAACTAAAAACTAACAAGATACAAGATAAGAAAATAGAAACAAATAGAAACAAGAAAGACAGAAACAAATAGAAATAAAAAATAAAATAAGAAATAGAAATGAGTACAAAATATATCAACAAGCATGGTGCACATAACACCCTATCTATACTGCACTACCGCAGCACAAACAAACCCGACAGGGCCAGTCCAATGACCATTAACTCCGAGTGTCTGACAGTCTGAGTCTGAGGGAGGAGTTGTAAAGTTTGATGGCCACAGGCAGGAATGACCTCGTGTGGTGCTCTGGTGCTTTTCAGCAGAATGAGTCTATCACTAAAAGTACTCCTGTGCCCAACCAGCACGTCATGGAGTGGGTGGGAGACATTGTCCATGATGGCACATAATCTCAACAGCATCCTCCTCTCAGAAACCACCGCCAGAGAATCCAGTTCCACCCCAACAACGTCACCGGCCTTGCAGATCAGTTTATTGAGCCTGTTTGCATCTGCTACCCTCAGCCTGCTGCCCCAAAACACAACAGCAAACAGGAGAGCACTGGCCACCACAGACTCATACCATATCAGTTATTGCTGAGCACTGTCACTGTGATAGTCTGGTCAAAAAAACAATGCTGCTATTGAAATATCAGTTTCTATTATACATATACTGACAATGTCTCCTTAAGATACTTGTTGCAGGGCATCTGGGTAGCGTAGCGGTCTATTCCGTTGCCTACCAACATGGGGATCGCTGGTTTCAATCCTTGTGTTACCTCCGGCTTGGTCGGGTGTCCCTACAGACACAATTGGCCATGTCTGCGGGTGGGAAGCCAGATGTGGGTATGTGTCCTGGTCGCTGCACTAGCGCCCCCTCTGGTCGGTCAGGACGTCTGTTGGGGGGGGGGCACTGGGGAGAATAGTGTGATCCTCCCATGCGCTACGTCCCCCTGGTGAAACTCCTCACTGTCAGGTGAAAAGAAGCGGCTGGCAACTCCACATGTATCGGAGGAGGCATGTGGTAGTCTGCAGCCCTCGCCGGATCAGCACAGGGGGTGGAGCAGCGACCAGGACAGCTCAGAAAAATAAGGTAATTGGCCAAGTGCAATTGCGGAGGAAAAAGAGGGAAAAAAATCCCCCCCCCCCCCAAAAAAGTGTCTCTGACACAAATATCATATAATATCATATGCTATAGTAATGGAGATGGTCGGACAACAGGGGATGGCTCTCTAGCCGTGTGATTTAATGTCCACAGCGAGACATAAAACTCCTAGACAGAGGAGAAGGTGGGCTGTTTCGAGCCACTGATGTTTCATCAATATGATTTATCTTCTGCCATTCATCCGTTTCTCTTCTTTTTTTCTAACCAAGCATTTGCGATTTCTTCCCCTTGTCTGCAGACCATCTGTCTAAAATCAAAAGAACTAAAATGAGGTCAGATATACCGCGTACAACTGACCTGTGAGATATGTACCACAAATCATCGGGTTAGAATAAGTAATCATCGTTTTCATCACTTTTTTGCAATATCAAAGGTCTTTTTTTGTGTGACTGATGGGGCTCAATATTTTAATCTACACACACACTCAATACACACTTACAACCCATTAGTATTTTCAAAAAGAAGGGCTAAAAGGTCAAATCTACCACATGCCTCGTAACTTGTCGTTTACAGCTGAATTTTTGACCACTTTTTACAGACTGTCCAACAGGACCAGTGAGAGCACCTTAATTATACTGATGTGCATCAAACGCCTTTTATATCTGAAAATATTGCCAATAAGTTAACTTAGGCGGTCTGCCGGCTGCTTTATTCCAAAGCACCTTTTAGCACCATGAGTGTATTTATTTTTACCGTGGTTGGCCCAATGTGAAATCAAATCACCAATCCTATCAGTATTGCTGTGTTAGTTAAACTATAGACACGATGGGAATTTGATTTCCATGGAACAATCTGCATTTTACATACAGGAAGTACTTGTAGTTGCACTTACCTGTTTATTTTCCCATCAAGATGCAGCCTTTGTTTTTAATTTCTTTGTTTTAAACAAATCATTTTCTGTATAGAGTAAGCACATTTTTAAGAATTTTGGTCAGTTTTGTCAACATGTATATCAAAGTGCATTGTGATTGTAAAGATAATATATGACGTTTTAAAACGGATGCATTATGAGTTTTACTTTCAATGTACTTTGAAAATGTATGATAAAGTGCAAAAATGTTTATATATTGCTTTGTATGATACTTAAAAGATCAAGGTTTATATTTCTTTGTGAGTGAAAATAAAATCTGTGAAACCTTCATGGTCACATGATTCACAATTTCAGTCTGTCTGACTGTATGTGCATGTGTATAGACTATAAAACATATGCTAAAGAAAATACAAAAGAATAACTAAAACAAACCAAGGTACTGAATAAACTACATTTAAAACATACACGTGGAGGATAAGTATATAGCATATATGTAAAGGGAATGGTTGTTGGTACAGTGAAGGGTGTGCAGCAGATATTACGCGTTATTATGTATTTGAATGTAAATAGACCCTCCAAGGGTAACTAGAGATCATCTAGGTTGTGTCTTTTCTATGGTGTCACCGAATTATTTTCATACACCAGATATAGCTGCATCTTTAAGGTTCATCTCATCTAATTTTTAATTTTTTTTAGCATTTTTGTCTTTTTCATTTCTGTTCCCATACAGCAGTAGGCGCCTTCCTTCATGTAACGTTGATACGGCCTATAGGTGGCGCAAGGGATCCGAAATGGGAACGCATGATTGGTTACCCCCCCCCCCCGTTTTTTCGACTATAGATCAATTTGCAAAACTAACACAGCAGGAAAGGAAATGGAAAAAATGACTTAAATTAAAAGTTAATATAGTTATAAAATCCATACTACGAAATTAATGTCTGCTCGTAAAGCTTTGAATTTTGCACTTTTTACAATTCAGTTTTTATTATTTACGTGTCACTTTTGAAAAAACTTCTGATATTGATCTTTTTTTTACATTTGTGCTTGTGTTACGTTATTTTCCAGCTGAAATAATTAAAGTTAAGCGTTAATATGACGCGCTGATCAGCTGGTGTTGCCGCTTGCATCAGATTCTCGACACTCATCCGGAAGCACACTTACGGGGTCAACTCCGCCCTCTTGATTCCTCGAACGTCTGTTTGATGAACCACCTGACTCCTGTCAGCTGGTCAACCCATTCAGTAAAGAGGGAGGGAAAACGACGTGTAGGGGGCAGTAAGGGGGCGGGGGGGTTAACAACGCTTGAGAATTATTCCTAATGGATTAATTAATGCAGTGTAAATAATACAATAGAAACATCCTCAGCGGATGTGTGCTTTTTGTCAGCAGACTGAAATGGAGTATGTATTGACCGACAGAAAGGATCATGAAGTAATGGAGTGACGACGCAGGTGTAGAAATTAGACATTTTTTGGAGCGTCGTTGTAGGACGTGTGCATTAACTTATTATTTCAATTGTTAAGATAAACGGGGTTGAAACGCGGGAAATTAATTTATCTTTCTATTTGAAATTAATTCATCTTTCTATTTCATTTGTTTGTTTATAGAACTGAGTCGGTTCTACCGTAACCAACGTAATCGTCCTCCTGTCCAGTTAGTGACGGTAATGTGCCAGAAAGTTGTTTGCCGACCATCATAGAAGAAGAAGCAGCAGCAGCAGAAGAAGAAGAAGAGGCGGAGCCGGAGGAGGAGGAGCAGAAGAAGCAACTGTAAACAACAGGCTTACTATATACAGGTGCATCTCAAAAAATTAGAATATCGTGGAAAAGTTCAATATTTCTGTGAAAATTGTATATATCTTAGACTCACACAGTCCTGAGAAGAGCTCTAATCAGCTAATTAACTCAAAACACCTGCAAACGTTTCCTGAGCCTTAAATCTCTCAGTCTGGTTCAGTACACACAACACAATCATGGGGAAGACTGCTGATTTGACAGTTGTCCAGAAGACAGTTAGTGACACCCTCCACAAGGAGGGTAAGCCACAGAAGGTCACTGCTGAAAGGACTGGCTGTTCGCAGAGTGCTGTATCAAGGCATATCCATGGAAAGTTGACTTGAAGGGAAAAGTGTGGTAGGAAAAGGTGCACAAGCAACAGGGATGACCGCAGCCTTGAGAGGATTGTCAAGCAAGGCCGATTCAAGAACTTGGGGGAGCTTCACAAGGAGTGGACTGAGGCTGGAGTCAGTGCGTCAAGAGCGACCACGCACAGACGTGCCCAGGAACTGGGCTACAAGTGTCGCATTCCTAGTGTCAAGCCACTCCTGAACCAGAGACAACATCAGAAGCGTCTTACCTGGGCTGAGGAGAAAAAGAACTGGACCGTTGGTCAGTGGTCCAAAGTCCTCTTTTCAGATTAAAGTAAATGTTGCATTTCATTTGGAAATCAAGGTCCCAGAGTCTGAAGGAAGAGTGGAGAGGCACAGAATCCAAGTTGCTTGAAGTCCAGTGTGAGGTTTCCATAGTCAGTGATGATTTGGGATGCCATGTCATCTGCTGGTGTTGGTCCACTGTGTTTTATCAAGCCCAGAGTCAACGCAGCCATCTACCAGGAGATTTTAGAGCACTTCATGCTTCCATCTGCTGACAAGCTTTATGGAGATGCTGAATTCATTTTCCAGCAGGACTTGGCACCTGCCCACAGTGCCAAAACTACTAGTAACTGGTTTAATTACCATGGCATTACTGTGCTTGATTGGCCAGCCAACTCGCCTGACCTGAACCCCGTATGGGTATTGTCAAGAGGAAGATGAGAGACACCAGACCTAACAATGCAGACGAGCTGAAGGCCGCTATCAAAGCAACCTGGGCTTCCATAACACCTCAGCAGTGCAACAGGCTGATTGCCTCCATGCCACACCGCATTGATGCAGTAATTCGTGCAAAAGGAGCCCCGACCAAGTATTGAGTGCATAAATGAACATACTTTTCAGAAGGTCGACATTTCTGTATTATAGATCCTTTTTTTGATTGGTTGTATGTAATATTCTACAATTTTGAGATACTGGATTTTTTATTTTCATGAGCTGCATGCCATAATCCTCAAGATTAAGACAAAAAAGGCTTGACTTGTTTCACTTTATGTGTAGTGAATCTGTAGATATGGTGAATTTATTTTGTTAATGACTAACAATGGCACCATCAGAGTCATTTGATTTGTCACGAAGTCAGTATGAGGCCAAAATCAGAATATATCTTTGACACCGACCAATCAGTTTCAAACCTCTTCCATGCAATGTTGTCTCATCGTATTCCCAGCAAAACAAGCATTTGGAGAGCAGCATAAAACTGCTGAATTTCCCTGTTTTACATTTCCCCTCATAATAAAGCCAGCGACACTCCTCTAATTAATCTGGCTTCTCTGAGAAGTGCTGACTCAGGACTATTGACCGGGTCCTCTTGAGACCAGTCATTCATCTCATCTCTGAAGGCAGAATTGGTTCAGGATTGCTCAAGTAGCTGTTCTTTTACCTGAAGTGTGCATTTTATTTTGGCAAAGTC